>NC_084618.1:41862840-41952840 GCF_033978795.1 Nerophis ophidion
TTACCATACACGTCACCACCAGTATTGGCAATTAACTCCATGAATACTTTTAAGCATCTTTTAATGGCACTCACATTTTCCTGGATCTTATGAACTAATAATAAACAGTGCCATGGGTAAAAAAAAAAAAACGTTTACATTATTGCACTTACACTATCTGATCTCAGAAAGAAAAAGAACGTCAAGATGGTTACTCGGCTTGGTGTAAGTGTGCGCTGGTTGTAAAGATACCTTGACTTAAGAGTGCCCCGACTTGAGAGTGTTTTGAGATAAGAGCTGTTTCCCGGGTTGAAAATAAATGTCGGAACTTAACTACACAGCAGTGGTTCTTAACCTTTGTTGGAGGTACCGAACCCCACCGGTTTCTAATGCACATTCACCGAACCTTTTTTTGTGAAAAATAAAACGTTTTTATTCAAACTCAAGACAAAGTTATATGTTTTTGGTAACAATTCAATATGGGGAACGTATTCTAAGTAAGAAAGACTTAATTTAGAGTTATTTGGACACTATGGGAACATATTCTAAGTAATAAAGACCTAATTTAGAGTTTTTTGGTTAGGGTTAGAGGGTTAGGGTTATAATGCCGAATAAGGCATCAATAAGTACTTAGTAATGACTAGTTAAGACCCAATATGTTACTAATTTGCATGTTGATAAGCAACTAATTAATGGTGAATATGTTTCCCATACTAATATTTTACCTTTTTTTTAATTTTTTACTGGTGCACAAAATGAACCGTGCATGAACATCACCTTGTTCAAACAACAAAACCAACTCAAAACAAATTACACACCTGCAAATCAGTCAGCTGTTGCCGTATCCGTAATACACCGATAGGGAGAAGTTTGTATTTACACGATGAGTTCGGTGTGTTTTGACCTCTGCCGAACCCTTGAGTCCGACTCACCGAACCCCTAGGCTTCGATCGAACCCAGGTTAAGAACCACTGATATAGACTTTGCGACCGAAATTTCCCCTCGGTGTAAACAGAGCCAGGTGCTTGGTTCGACTTCATTTTCCCTCGCTTCATTTCCGTGGAGTCTCTGCGTGCGTTTAGGAGAGCACTGCTGTTTTTAGATGGAGACGGGTGTTGACATTATTGGAGACAGACTCATCTGTCTTACACAAAAAAATATACAGCGTCCATCAGCTGCTGTGACTTAGGGTTGATGAGGTGATTTACCATGCAGCAGGCGATGTGTCGTGAACGTTGCTACAACTTGTTTATAAAGTCTTTAGTTTGTTTACTGGGATTTACTTTATTTAACTGCAGCCTTTATCAGAATTCCAAAAACATCAATGCTAGCTATAATGTTTTGTCATCTCATCAAATTGAATGCAGGCTGTGAAGATTGTGTATTCGATGTTGGAGGTATCACCCCTGTTTTTTTTGTCTGCCAAATTGTTGTACTGAACCACGAGGAGGTGGTGTTAGAGAAGAACAAAACTTGTTTATTAGACTTTATCTATATTAGCCACACTTCTATGTTTTCTATGGATATCAAAAAGTAAACACCTTGTTTTGTTTTTCATTACTTGTGTTGTTATTACTTTAAAAAAACAGTCATGTGACATAGCATTTTGTTAATGTTGTATTGTGTATAGTTATTTTCTAAACGACATATTTATGATCAAACTCTTAATCGATCTGTTGTGATACAGCATGTATATAACTTTTAAAAAATATGTCCCTCTATCAAAATGTAAAAATAGAGATAAAGGCATCATGTAATGAGAAAAAGATGACACGTTGATACTATAGATAAACAAAAAACTAATATTTGTCTTTAAAAATATAGATAGCGTTTAACTACGGATTTATGGAGCTGTATAGCTCGGTTGGTAGAGCGGCCGGGCCAGCAACTTAAGGGTTGCAGGTTCGATCCCCGCTTCCGCCATCCTAGTCACTGCCGTTGTGTCCTCAGGCAAGACACTTTACCCATTTGCTCCCCTGCTCCCAGTGCCACCCACACTGGTTTAAATGTAACTTAGATATTGGGTTTCACTATGTAAAGCGCTTTGAGTCACTGGAGAAAAAGCGCTATATAATTCATTTCAATTCATTTAATTTTTTTATGAGACATTATAAATTACATGATGGCGTCACGTTCTTGCCTCGCCCCAACTTTGTTTTACCTAACAATCAATAATCCTGATTTTAGTATTGATAAAAAAAAAAACGTTATTATTACTATGTATAAGACTAAATCTCATACATGAACATTATTTGTATCTATCCATCCATCCATCCATCCATCCATCCATTTTCTACCGCTTATTCCCTTTCGGGGTTGCGGGGGGCGCTGGCGCCTATCTCAGCTACAATCGGGCGGAAGGCAGGGTACACCCTGGACAAGTCGCCACCTCATCGCAGGGCCAACACAGATAGACAGACAACATTCACACTCACATTCACACACTAGGGCCAATTTAGTGTTGCCAATCAACCTATCCCCAGGTGCATGTCTTTGGAAGTGGGAGGAAGCCGGAGTACCCGGTGGGAACCCACGCATTCACGGGGAGAACATGCAAACTCCACACAGAAAGATCCAGAGCCTGGATTTGAACCCAGGACTGCAGGAACTTCGTATTGTGAGGCAGACGCACTAACCCCTCTTCCACCATATGGACAAAAAGTGCAGTTACGTTTTCATCAGGTGCCGTCTTCCAGAATTTTTACAGTTGTTTTGATTTTTTTTCAATGTAATCTTGCACAATTTTCACATTTATTTTAGATATTTGTATTACTATTTTGCTTCTGCCACATTACTTTGTTTATAATGCTTTTGTTGCTTTCAAATGCACATTCCAATTCTACTTGAGGTCCATGAAACAGTGTTTTTATCTACAATAATGTTTATTCTACAAAGGAAATCATTTTGAATGTGTTGTTTGTGTTTTTATAAAAAAAAAAAAAAAACTCTTACGCTGAAAGGCCGTTGCTATAGTTATTGTCAATCGTGCTGAAGTTGTACTTTTGAACCTGACGAAAGATTACAAATTTGAGCACATTTAAAAATATTGCGATAATAATGATAACTTTGATCACTATCACCGTCATAAGAAATTTTCATACCGTGGCAGAGGGGTGAGTGCGTCTGCCTCACAATACGAAGGTCCTACAGTCCTGGGTTCAAATCCAGGCTCGGGATCTTTCTGTGTGGAGTTTGCATGTTCTCCCCGTGAATGCGTGGGTTCCCTCCGGGTACTCCGGCTTCCTCCCACTTCCAAAGACATGCACCTGGGGATAGGTTGATTGGCGACACTAAATTGGCCCTAGAGTGTGAATGTGAGTGTGAATGTTGTCTGTCTATCTGTGTTGGCGACTTGTCCAGGGTGTAAATTGCCTTCCGCCCGATTGTAGCTGAGATAGGCGCCAGCGCCCCCCGCGACCCCAAAAGGGAATAAGCGGTAGAAAATGGATGGATGGACATCCCTATTTAGCTTAATGCAAGAGACGGACATAACTCTGTTTCCCAACCGTGGGAAGGAAGAGAGTGCTGAAAAGAAATAAATGATATTCATTGAATTAGGCTTCACGGTGGAAGAGGGGTTAGTGCGTCTGCCTCACAATACGAAGGTCCTAAGTAGTCTGGGGTTCAATCCCAGGCTTGGGATCTTTCTGTGTGGAGTTTGCATGTCCTCCCCGTGACTGCGTGGGTTCGCTCCGGGTACTACGGCTTCCTCCCACTTCCAAAGACATGCACCTGGGGATAGGTTGATTGGCAACACTAAATTGGCCCTAGTTTGTGAATGTGAGTGTGAATGCTGTCTGTCTATCTGTGTTGGCCCTGCGATGAGGTAGCGACTTGTCCAGGGTGTACCCTGCCTTCCGCCCGATTGTAGCTGCGACCCCAAAAGGAAATAAGCGATAGAAATGGTTGGATGGATTCATTGAATTAAAGAAAAAAAAAATCAAAAACATGACTGAGTTTAGCATACTTAAGTAGAAAGAGTCTAACGCCAGCCAAGAATGCTAAAATATCCAAACGGCGAACATTAATCTATGGAAATATGTAAAAACAGCTGATGGTGTGTTTGACAGAGAAGCAACTGGAAAAAGATACTGTAGCAGTCAATTCTCCAAGATAAATGCAGTACATTATTTCATTTATTCATAAAACAACAGTCCTTGTCTCCTGTTTGCTGGGCTCCCAGAGCGAGAGTGACTGCTCACTGCTGCTGCTAAAAAGCTAAGTACTATATTTCTATCTCTGTGCTTGTAATTGTTTAACAGCTGTCTTAATTCCTTCTCAAACATATTTAGCAGTCTTATCAAACTTCCAAACCCCCCGCTCTATGTCTCACCGCCACTCTCTCAACTAGCTAGCTGCTAAGCTAATTAAGCTATGACAGCTACGTTCCGAAGGCGTCTGCTACCACACGCTGCGGCCACTTCTCCAAAGACAGCAAGAAGTCGACTCGATGAAAGGAACAGGGTGAGTATTTCCCCGTGCTCTTCGTGCACCGTTCTAATGGATAGGTTGGGTCTACTAGAGCAGTGGTTCTCGAATGGGGGTACGTTTACCCCTGGGGGTACTTGAAGGTATGCCAAGGGGTACGTGAGATTTTTTTTAAATATTCTAAAAATAGCAACAATTCAAAATTCCTTTATAAATATATTTATTAAATAATACTTCAAAATATGAATTTAGGTTCATAAACTGTGAAAAAAATACAACAATGCAATATTCAGTGTTGACAGCTAGATTTTTTTGTGCACATGTTCCATAAATATTGATGTTAAAGATGTATTTTTTTGTGAAGAAATATTTAGAATTAAGTTAATGAATCCAGATGGATCTCTATTACAATCCCCAAAGAGGGCACTTTAAGTTGATGATTACTTCTATGTGTAGAAATCTTTATTTATAATTGAATCACTTGTTTATTTTTCACCAAGTTTTTAGTCATTTTTATATCTTTTTTTCCAAATAGTTCAAGAAAGACCACTACAAATGAGCAATATTTTTGTACTGTTATTCAATTAAATAAAACAGAAACTGATGACATAGTGCTGTATTTTACTTTTTAATTTATTTTTTCAACCAAAAATGCATTGCTCTGATTCGGGGGTACTTGAATTAAAAAAAGGTTCACAGGGGGTACATCACTGAAAAAAGGTTGAGAACCACTGTACTAGAGGACCGTGCCCGCCAACTAGAGCAGAGTAATTTCGTAAATTTAGACTCTGCGGACACATTTGGTAGCGTTAGCTGTAGCGAGCTGATAGCAGCCCTAAGCAGCCTACAAGCCATGGTGAAACAGTTGAGACGCATAATAGATATTGCCCTTTAAAGGCCTACTGAAATGAGATTTTCTTATTTAAACCGGAGTAGCAGGTCCATTCTATGTGTCATACTTGATCATTTCGCGATATTGCTATATTTTTGCTGAAAGGATTTAGTAGAGAACATCGACGATAAAGTTCGCAACTTTTGGTCGCTAATAGAAAAGCCCTGCCTGTACCGGAAGTATGTGCGCGTGTCGTCACTGGTTGCAGGGCTCCACACATATTCACATTGTTTTTAATGGGAGCCACCAGCAGTAAGAGCAATTCGGGCCGAGAAAACGACAATTTCCTTATTAATTTGAGCGAGGATGAAAGATTTGTGAATTAGGTTATTGATAGTGAAGGAATAGAGAAAAAAAAAAAGCGACAACTCCGGGCGATGGCAGTGTGAATGTTTCAGATGTAATTAGACACATTTACTAGGATAATTCTGGAAGATCCCTTGTCTGCTTATTGTTTTAATAGTGTTTTAGTGAGATTTTAAAGATTGTAAAGACATACCTCGAGGTCGGATGGCTGTGGTGAACACGAAGTGTCTCAGAGAGAAGCCGAGGAGCCAAGCTCACAGTTGCCGCTGCTGCAGGATGACGAATAATCCAATGATGTCTCCGGTAAGATATATATCACAATTTCCCCATCCAAAAACATGCTGGTTGACGTAGAGAAAACATGTTCGCTTGACCGCTCTGCTTCACAACAAACAAAGAAACATCAGCTGTGTCTCGGTGCTAAAGACAGCTGCAATACACCGCTTTCCACCAACAGCATTGTTTTTTATAGTCTCCATTATTAAATGAACAAATTGCAAAAGATTCAGCAACACAGATGTCCAAAATACTGTGTAATTATGCGGTTAAAACAGACGACTTTTAGCCGCGAGTAGTGCAGCTGCTAATATTTCCTGACAGTCAGTGACGTCACGCGTACGGGTCATCATTCCGCGACGTTTTCAACAAGAAACTCGTGGAAAATTTAAAATTGCTATTTAGTACACTAAAAAGGCCGTATTGGCATGTGTTGCAATGTTAATATTTCATCATTGATATATAAACTATCAGACTACGTGATCGGTAGTAGTGGGTTTCAGTAGGCCTTTAACTAGTCCTACACCCGAGTCTACCGGGCACCACACCTTAGTCATAGGGGACTCCATCACCCGAAACATACAGCTTAGTAAACCAGCCATAATTAAAGTGTATTCCCGGGGCCAGAGCACCTGACATTGAAGATAGTTTTAGGGAGCTAACTCGCAAGAGAGCTAGTAAACACGTACGACGGGCTTATCGCACCTCTAGCTATGCGAACATAGTTGCACACGTTGGCTCTAATGACACTCGGATGAGACATTTAGGCAATACAAAGAGGAACATAGCTAGGACTTGTAATCTCGCTAGAAAGATGTCCATGCATTGAGTACTTGTCTCTGGCCCCCTGCCTGTGAGAGGCAATGATGAGAGGAATAGCAAATTAGTCTCACTTAACAACTGGCTGGCTGGTTTTTGTAGCGAACAGGGACTAACGTTTATTGATGATTTGCCCTCTTTCTGGGGCAAACCGGGCTTGCTGATGAGGGACGGCCTTCACCCTAACCAGGAAGGTGCCATCATCCTGTCTAGGAACATAAATTATTGTTTGAGTCACACTTGACTAACGACACTAGAGCAAGCTCGGACTCAGGCAATTACAGAGCCTGTTAGTCCAGGTGAGGGGTCAGTTAAATGATAAATGGGTTGTACTTGTATAGCGCTTTTCTACCTTCAAGGTACTCAAAGCGCTTTGACATTACTTCCACATTTACCCATTCACACACACATTCACACACTGATGAAGGGAGCTGCCATGCAAGGCGCCAACCAGCACCCATCAGGAGCAAGGGTGAAGTGTCTTGCTCAGGACACAATGGACGTGACGAGGTTGGTACTAGGTGGGATTTGAACCAGGGTCCCTCGGGTTGCTCACGGCCACTCTCCCACTGCGCGAGAACTCCTGCACACACAGAATTTCTCCTAGAATAATACATAACTACATAATATTTTTTCTATAGTGACTGTGCCAGAGGTGAACATGCATTCTACTGATGTGGCAAATTGGAACGCGTTCAATCTATCGCAGCACCAAGCAAATATTCTCAAGATCCCCACCATATCAATTCCTCGATGTGATCGAAATTAAGGCGCACTACATAAAATAAACAGAATGTTATTAATATCAGTACTACGGACAATATTAACCAAAATTCCTAAAACAGCCCACTACCGATAATATGGGCTTTTTAAACATCAGATCCTTGTCTCCCAAAACCTCATTAGAGACAACAATCTTAACGTCATTGGTGTCAGCGAAACCTGGCTAAAACCAGATCCACTCGGGAAGAACCTCATTGCCTGCTCTTTATAATCATGTTCCCCACCACACAACACTTTAGGTTAGCATCTTTGACACTTTTACCACAATCATGTTTTTCCCCACACTTTGCACATATTTATTTTCAATGACAATGTTGTGTTGTATGTCCCATTCTTTGACATCTAAAGCACCCTAGTGCAGTGGTTCTCAACTTTTTTTCAGTGATGTACCCCCTGTGAACATTTTTTTAATTCAAGTACCCCCGAATCAGAGCAATGAATTTTGGTTGAAAAATAAATTAAAAAGTAAAATACAGCACTATGTCATCAGTTTCTGATTTATTAAATTGTATTACAGTGCAAAATATTGCTCATTTGTAGTGGTCTTTCTTGAACTATTTGGAAAAAAAACATGTAAAAAAATAACTAAAAACTTGTTGAAAAATAAACAAGTGATTCAATTATAGATAAAGATTTCTACACATAGAAGTAATCATCAACTTAAAGTGCCCTCTTTGGGGATTGTAATAGAGTTCCATCTGGATTCATGAACTTAATTCTAAACATTTCTTCACAAAAAAATAAATATTTAACATCAATATTTATGGAACATGTCCACAAAAAATCTAGCTGTCAACACTGAATATTGCACTGTTATATTTCTTTTCACAGTTTATGAACTTACATTCATATTTTGTTGAAGTATTATTCAATAAATATATTTATAAAGGATTTTTGAATAGTTGCTATTTTAAAAAAATCTCACGTACCCCTTGGCATACCTTCAAGTACCCCCAGGGGTACACGTACCCCATTTGAGGACCACTGCCTTAGTGGTTGTGGGGTAGAATCCGTCAGTTTGTCATTCATGCATAACATTCACAGCTCAGCAGCCATTGTTTGATCAAACACAAGTCAAATTAATCAAATGACACTTTTCACTCCTCTATTAGTCTGAAATATTTTAGTGTTCATTTATTTCACACCTTTACACTTTTTTCCACTTCATTGACATTTGTAAAAGTACATTTGAAATGACTCCTCTTAATGCTGCTGATGTTTGAAGTAGTTTATTTTCAACATGCATACAATTACAGTGAATACATCACATGTCTACTATTTCACATGCCAACATACCTGAGAAGGAGTAGGAAGAAACAGAGCTTATATTAATACATATACTTAACTGGAATGAAAACACCAAAAAATGTAACCTAAAAATGGCAGAAGCATATTAACAAATACACAATGTAGCCAAAAGTATTTGGCCACCTGCCTTGACTCACATATAAAGTTGAAGTGCCATCCCATTACTAACCCATAGTGTTCAATATGATGTGGGTCCACCTTTTGCAGCTATAACAGCTTCAACTCTTCTGGGAAGGCTGTTCACAAGGTTGTGGAGTGTGTTTATAGGAATTTTCGATCATTCTTCCAAAAGCGCATTGGTGAGGTCAAACACTGATGTTGGTTGAGAAGGCTTGGCTCTCAGTCTCTGTTATAATTCATCCCAAAGGTGTTCTATTGGGTACAGGTCAGGACTCTGTGCAGGCCAGTCAAGCTCATCCACACCAGACTGTCATCCATGTATTTTTGGATCTTGCTCTGTGCACTGGTGCACAATCATGTTGGAAGAGGAAGGGGCCCGCTCCAAACTGTTCCCACAAGGTTGGAAGCATGGAATTGTCTAAAGTGTTTTGGTATCCTATAGCATTCAAAGTTCCTTTCACTGGAACTAACTCCAACTCCAGAAAAACAACTCCACACCACAATTCCTCCTTCCCCCAATTTCACACTCGGCACCATGCAGTCCGAAATGTACCGTTCTCCTGGAAACCTCAAAACCCAGACTCGTCCATCAGATTGCCAGATGGAAAAGCGTGATTCATCACTCCAGAGAACGTGTCTCCACTCCTTTAGAGTCCAGTCGTGACGTGCTTTACACCACTGCATCCAACGTTTTGCAATGGACTTGGTGATATCTGGCTTAGACGCAGCTGATCGGCCATGGAAACCCATTCCATGAAGCTCTCTGCGTACTGTGCGTGGGCTAATTGGAAGGTCACATTAAGTTTGGAGCTCTGTAGCAACTGACTGCATGAAGTCGGCAACCTCTTTGCACTATGCGCTTCAGCATCTGCTGACCCTTCTCTGTTAGTTTACGTGGCCTACCACTTCGTGGTTGAGTTGCTGTTGTTCCCAAACTCTTCCATTTTCTTATGATAAAGCCGACAGTTGACTTCGGAATATTTCGGAACGAGGAAATTTCACAACTGGAATTGTTGCACAGGTGGCATCCTATGAAAGTTCCACACTGGAAGTCACTGAGCTCCTGAAAGCGGCCCATTATTTCACAAATGTTTGTAGAAACAGTCTTCATGCCTAAGTGCTTGATTTTATACACCTGTGCCCGGGCTAAGTGATTAGGACACCTGATTCTCATCATTTGGATGGGTGGCCAAAAACTTTTGGCAATATAGTGTATGTGCTAATGTTGTTACACAAGTTCTGCAAGTTTATTTCAAATTGTGCAGCTTCCTTTGCTGCTGCTGTTCTCACCAGCACACGTGTGTTTCTTACACTGGTACTCGTAAGCGAATCTTTCCCCACACACACTGCAACTCAACACTTTCTCTCCAGTGTGTGTTCTCATGTGTACTACTAGGGTTCTTTGTTGACAAAAGCTCTTGTTGCAGTATATACATGTATAAGGCTTTTCACTAGTGTGTGTTCTCATGTGTATTTTAAAATCGCCAGTCCGTGTAAAACCTCTATTACAGATCGAACAAGAATACGTTTTTTCACCAGTGTGTATTCTCTTGTGTGTTTTCATATCACTAATCCGTGTAAAACCTTTACCGCAGATTGAACAGGAAAAAGGTTTTTCTCCAGTATGTATCCTCATGTGTATTTTCAAATCACAAGTTCGTGTAAAACTTTTACCACATACTGAACAAGAAAAAGGTTTTTCTCCTGAATGTATTCTCATGTGTACTTTTAAATAGCAAGTTTGTGTAAAATCTTTACCACACACTGAACAAGAAATTGTTTTTTCTCCAGTGTGCATTCTCATGTGTCTTTTCAAATCATTATTTCTTGTAAAACCTTTACCACATTCGGCGCAGGAAAAGGGGTTTTCTCCAGTGTGCCTGGTCATGTGTGTTTTCAAACGGTGCCTTAGAGTAAAATCTTTACCGCACATTGAACAAGAAAAAGGTTTTTCTCCAGTATGTATTCTCATGTGTTCTTTCAGCATACATTTATGAGCAAAACCCTTACTACATTCTGTGCATGAAAAAGGTTTTTTTGCAGTGTGTGTTACCATGTGTGTTTTCAAATTGTATTTTTGAGTAAAATCTTTAGCACATATTGAACAGGAAAAAGGTTTTTCTCCAGTGTGTGTTCTCATGTGTGTTTTTAGACGACAATGGTGATTGAAAGTTTTGTCACAGTGAGGACATTTAAAGCGTGTGTTGTCAGTTGGACTTGTGTTATCGGCTCTAGAGTCTTCATCATCAGTGTCAGGAGAGTGTGACGTTGTGTCCTCACTATCTGATAGTGGAGCTAAGAGCTTGTCTGCTTGTGACCCTCCACAATGGTCTTCTGTTATGTGTTGAGTTGAGCTGCTGCTTGAGGGCTCCACCTCTCTCTTCTCTTCACTTTCACTTTTGACTTCATCATCTTCACTCTTCACAATCACACCAGTCACTGGCATCTTGGTGACATGAACTTCCTCCAGTCCTTCAACATGCTCCCCCTCCTGACTGATGCTGTGTTCCTCCTCTTCATCTTTAATGTGACTCCTCTTTCTCTGTAATGTGAAGGAGGAGGGCTGTGACTCATTTTCCTCCTTAATATAAAATGTACGTGGCTCATCCTCCTCTTTAATGTGGGGCTGCTTTGGCTCCTCCTCTTTCCCTTTAATATGGCGGTACTGCGGCTCATCCTCTTCCTCTTTTATTCGTGGGGGCTCCTCTTCTTTCACTTTTATATAGAGGGGCTGGTACTCATCCTGCTCCATCCTTGAGGTCTTCTATGCTCAGGGAGAAGATGGTCTTCACAGATGTCTGCAGGACATAAGAAGAAAACAATGCTTTAGAAATATCCAACCTTAGTCACATGAGACATTGTCCTGCATATGTTCTGATAAAGTCATCAGTCACTACGCTAACATTCAAAATGTCATAACCATAACGTACATCAGGGAATTACAGAAGCAATAAAATGAGTCATGAAAAAGACATGGTAACACCAGCAGTAAAACCTTACATACAAATATGACAGCTGCTCGTACACCCGAAGCAGAACATAAAACAGGACTAAAAAATGAAAACCTACTTTTCAAAATCCTGAAGCCTGGCTAGCCTGTTTGTAATTATGGTTTAAGATAATAGATGTAAAAAAAAATCTATGTTTATATTTGCCACATTTACAAGTTCAACATGTGTTTTACTTTTGCAGCTGAATGTAGAAATGGCTCTACTGAAGTGGGACCTGTTTGCATCAGCTCTGTCCTACTCCTTTTCGGACATGATGTAAAGTGAAATAATATGAAATGGCGTGATGTATTATGCTGTACGTGTGTTCATGTTCGAAATAAACTAAAGAAAGAAAAAAATATCCCTGTCAAATCGTAATGCTCGTCAAACTTGTCATAAAACGTTCCTATTAATGAAAATAGACATTTGTGTGATCATCACCGTGCACCAACCTGAGAAGCAGCTAAATATTGTCAGCAATGACGCACCAAAGACGTTCCTTTTTCCGACATCCCTCCGGTGAAGAAAGCGGAAGTTCCCTCAACCATAGAAGTCCGGCCTGCGCTAAAACGTTTGGTTCCGTTTCCCCGTATTAGTGTTTTGTTTCACACCAAATCTTACAATAATTACTCTGGATCCTCACAACACTATTAGGCCGTAGAGCCGCGAGATATAAAGGTATTATAGTTAATACCAGTATATTTTCTAAAGCGATATGTATTTGGGACAGTATCGCTATACCGGCATATAATATATTTTCACGCTACGTTACAGCCCCTTGATGTCCTCGCAACTGACAGGCACGCCCCTTTTATTGAGGCTTTTTTGTTGTTGATTTAATTACATTTTTTGTTTGTTTATTTTTTGGTTTATTTATTTATTTATTTTTTTTTTTAAAGGCTTATTTATAAATTTCAACAATTACAAACAGTGTGGAGTTTGCATGTTCTCCCCGTGAATGCGTGGGTTCCCTCCGGGTACTCCGGCTTCCTCCCACTTCCAAAGACATGCACCTGGGGATAGGTTGATTGGCAACACTAAATTGGCCATAGTGTTTGAATGTGAGTGTGAATGTTGTCTGTCTATCTGTGTTGGCCCTGCGATGAGGTGGCGACTTGTCCAGGGTGTACCCTGCCTTCCGCCCGATTGTAGCTGAGATAGGCGCCAGCGCCCCCCGCGACCCCGAAAGGGAATAAGCGGTAGAAAATGGATGGATGGATGGATGAATTACAAACAGTAAGTCAAACAACAATATAAAACATTATGAAAACAGTACAAAACAGCGCCAGCTGGTTGTAAGTTCAAAATAATAAATATAGAATACAAAATATATATATATATGTATATATATATATATGTGTATATATATATATATATATATATATATATATATATATATATATGTGTGTATATATATATATATATATATATATATATATATATAATAAACAAAATGCAAAGCCGTAGGCTTATTCAGATTCATCAAACAACTTAAATTTGGAACACAGCATCATCGTTTTCACAGCTTTTTTGTTGTTAGAGGTAGAGAGCGTTTTAATGTAAAGTTCCAGATCTTTTTTAAAGGCACAAAAGTTAGGACGGGTATTAAGAAACTTACATTTATGAATATAAAACTTAGCCAATAAAATAATGAGGTTGCAAAGGTAGAATTCCTTTTCAAATTTTTGTTCACACAGTGTAAAACCAAAAATCACATCTTTAAAGTAAAGCACAAATTTGTCATAAATATTGTCCAGGATGAAGCGACAGATGCCCTGCCATAGTGATCGAGTGTTTTCACAAGTCCAAAACAAGTGGTTGACAGTCTCTGGGTGCATGTTACAAAAGGTGCAGGTAACATCAATGTCCTTCTTGTATCTAACCATCACAGTCTTTACAGGGTAATAGCGATGGATGATTTTAAATGATATCTCTTTGACTTTGTTGGTAAGTAAATACCTGTTAGGAAGGGACCACGTTTTGATCCAACAGATGTCATTTACAACATTATTCCATAAGGAAATTACATAGGAGACAGACACACAATCATTTTGGAATAAGCTGCGGATTTTTCTGTTATTTTTTTGATCAAAGCAAAGTTTCCCCACGAGAGTGTCAAGTGGATCATTCACAATTTTTACAGCAGAAAGAGGAGGTGTGTAAGCCCTGTACAACATAATAACACCTGTTGGGATGGCATCAAATACAATAGCAAATTGTTTGGGAGTCACAGGTATCTTAAATTGGTTGAGAAATTCTTGGTCATTAAAAAGTTGACCTTCCTTATTGAAACGCTGACTCACTAAAATAATGTTATTGTTAAACCAATTGTTGAGGAAAAGAGATTTCCTTTTGTAACATATGTCTTTATTGTTCCAGATGAAATATTTGGTTGGTGAAAAATTGTGCTTGTATACAAGAGACCATGCTAGAAGGGCTTGTTTGTGGAAGTTTGAGAGCGCAACAGGAATCCTATAAATGTTATAATTACACAATAGCAAAAATTTTAGGCCTCCAAGGTTAGAGAATACATGATGAGAAATAAAGTTCCAAATTGAGGTAGGGTCTTTCAAGTAGTGTCTTATCCAATTAATTTTAAAGGTGTTGTTTAGTGTAGTGAAATCAAGAAAGTTTAGACCACCCTGATTGTAATTGTTCATTATAACAGATTTCTTAATATAATGAATTTTGTTTTTCCAAATAAAGTCAACCAGTATTTTGTCAATAGTTTTACATATTTTTTGGTTAACATCTAAAGAAATAGCTGAATACGTAAGCCTGGAGATACCTTCTGCTTTGGAAAGTAAGGTTCTGCCTTATAAGGATAAATCTCTCTGTAGCCATTGGTTAAATCTTTTATTAGTTTTTTCTACAATTGGATTGAAGTTCAATACCGATCTAGAGTTTTGATTTTTAGTGATATGTATTTCTAGGTAATTAATACTATCCTTAACTGGAATTTGAGATACAGACATAATTTCACATTTCTTCACAGCCATTAGTTCACATTTATTCACATTTAGACGGAGACCAGAAACCAAGGAAAAAACATGAATCACATCCAAGGCTAGGGGAATTTGAGAAGAGTCTTTCAAAAAGAGTGTTGTGTCGTCAGCCAGTTGGCTGATAATTATTTCTCTGTCTAATACAGAAATCCACTTTAAATGACTAGTTTTTATATGAACCAATAACAGTTGGGTGGCTAACAGAAATAAATATGGAGAAATAGGACAACCTTGCCGTATCCCACATTTTAACTCGAATCTTGGAGATGTACCAGATTTGAGCTTTATAGAACTATTACTATTGCAGTACAAAGTCTTAATTGTTTTGCGGAAAAAATTGCCAAAGCCAAATTTCTCAAGTGTCCTGAATATAAATTCATGTTCGATCGACTCAAACGCTTTGTAAAAGTCCAGGAAAAGAACGAAGCCTTCATTAATGACCTCTGGGTAATCCAGAATGTCAAGTACAAGCCTGATATTATTAGATATGTGTCTTCCTCTCATAAAACCTGACTGTGTCTATTTTTTGGTTTATTGACACTTCTATGTGATTCACTGTGACGCGCAGGCCGTGCTGCGCCTGCGCGTCACAGTGAAACTTTTTTTTTTTTTTTTTTTTTTTTTTTTTTTAAGTGGCGGTTCGGTTCCGACTTCGAGTCCAGAGTCTCGACTCCAGACCTAAAGAAAATATTAAAATAGTCAATTTTTATAATCCATGCAATGACCTCACACAGGAAATCTTTAACACCATTTCTGCAGAGATAGATAGAAAGGAAATATGGTGTGGTGATATTAATGCCCACAACACATTATGGGGAAGTTTTATTAGAGCTGATGGAGGATCACTTGTGTGTATGATGGTATAATGGTAGCGCTACAGGAATATATGTGGGGAGGAACCGAGGAGAATGCTTAGATTTAACATTTGTCTCAAACGCGATCAACAACTGCTGTGAGTGGAATGTCATGAACAACAATATGGTCAGTGATCACAATACAATTCTATGTTCTTTTAAACTTGACACATATACACAAGAAAATTACATATTAAACAGAAGGAGCTTTGCTAAGGCCGAATGGGGACCATTTCAAGCTCACTGTATAGAGACCTGTGAGTAGCTGGTAATGTGTGGGGATGTGGAAAGGTCTACAGAGGCAGTTATAAATATCAATCAGTCAATCAAAGTTTATATGTATAACCCTAAATCACAATTGTGTCAAAGGGCTGTACAAGCAAGACAAAACTCAACCCAATGGGATACAACGAAAATCCTTAAAGGGGGCGGCAGATGTGGGGACCCACCCCCGGGCGACCCGTGCCATGGACGTCGAGTGGATATAGTTAATAGTGTGAGAGTCCAGTCCATATTGGGGCCAGCAGGGGATAATCTTGAGTGGAGACAGGTCACGAGTGCAGAGATGTCCCTAACTGATGCACAGATGAGTGGTCCACCCCGGGTCCCGACTCTGAACAGCTAGTGCCTAATCTGTGGTCACCTAATAACCTCTCTACGCAGGAGAGGTGGGCAGAGCAGAAAAGAGACGGCAGATCAACTGGTCTAAAAGGGGGGTCTATTTAAAGGCTAGAGTATACAAATTAGTTTTAAAACGGTACTTGAATGCTTCTACTGAGGTAGAAATTTCAAATGGTACTGGTAGGGCATTCCAGAGTATTGGAGCCCGAATAAAAAACGTTCTATTTGCCCGCAGACTTTATTTGGGCTCCGGGAAACACTAATTAGCCAGAATTCTTTGAACGCAGATTTCTTGCCGGGACCATTGGAGCCAGACCATTTAGTATTTTATACGTAAGTAGTAAAACCTTATAGTCACATCTTAAGTGCACAGGAAGCCAGTGCAGGTGAGCCAGTATAGGTATATAAAGGTATATACAGTATAGGCGTAAAATGATCAAAATTTCTTGTTCTTGTCAAAAGTCTAGCAGCCGCATTTTTTTTACCAACTGTAATCTTTTAATGCTAGACATAGGGAGACCCAAAAATAATATGTTACAGTAATTGAGACCAGATGTAACGAACGCATGAATAATGATCTCAGCGTCGCTGGTTAACGTGGAATTTTTTTTAGCGATATTACGGAGCTGAAAGAAGACCGTTTTAGTAACATTCTTTATGTGTGACTCAAACGAGAGAGTTGGGTCGAAGATAATCCCCAGGTTCTTTACCGAGTCGCCTCGTATAATTGTTTGGTTGTCAAATGCAAATGAAGATTCAAAGAGTAATGCGTGGAGACAATTTTGCTTATCTATCGGTGCAGAGATGCAACTAAGAGAAGTGTGGTCAATGGTTAGGAAAATGGGAAGAAGTTTGCAGATATACATTGTGGTGGTCAATTGCATCCAACCCACAACCAACACAAAGAGAAAATACTAAGAAACAATAAAGAATTAGTCCAGAAAAGGCCTGGAGAGGGAACCCCACTCGACATGGGTTTTACTATCCATGAACTTAAAAAAGCCTTGGACGGAAGTGGGTTTTCAGCATCAGGACAAGATAACTTATGTTATGTCATGTTTAAACACCTACCTGAAGAAGCAATGATTGTTGTACTCAACTTGTTTAACCTTCCTCTTGTGTTAGCTTTCTGTTACCATCTCTTATGTTAACGGGTCGATTTTGACCCATGTCTTAAATCAGCTGTAAAATACACTAAAAACAATTATCTATCATCCAATTTGTTTCTCATCTCTTGGTTACCTCGTTGGGTTTCCTTATCCATGAAAATATTGGTTTTAATATTTTTGGTGTGGGCCATTGGGCCTTTTTTTTTGTCAGTATACCCCTCGATTTCAATTGAAAAAAATGGTAAAACGAACCTCAAGAGAATCATATAAATAAAAAAAAGGTTGTTGTGTTACCTGACCTTTACTGATGGGTATTAGAACACATCTCTTAAATAAATGTGTTTTATTTATTTTTTCATTTTAATAATTTTAACTACAGTAATATCTATGGTGTTACGGGTCAATTTCGACCCATATATATTTACTTCAAGAAAAAGGCAAAAAAATATTTTTTTCAGCAACAGAACTTTAACATCAAGCAAATAACAACTAATCAAGCAAATCAAACCAATTGAAATAGATTACTAGTTCCAAAACTAATAAAAAACAAAATCAGAGTAAAAGTCTCTGTGTGCAAGAACCTGCATGTGTATGTGTGTGTGTTTACATGCATGTGTGGCAAAACCTGACACTTTTAGTGTGTTCTTTGCAGAGATATTTCTTGCAGTTGAAGCACAATACGTTTGTCTTTCTGTCCTGACTGCTTGGGCAGACCTGACACCTCTTTCTTTGAGAACCAGGTGGCCTGAGAGGAGTTGTGGTGTTGGCTGTTTTGGTTGGTGTTGAGGCAGAGCTGGTTGAGGAGGATGCTGGCGCGGATGCTCTGTGTTGATGATGAAGTGGACAGAGTGCTAGGCAAGCTCTGCACCTGTCTGACCAAGGCTGTAGTGTCTGGGTCTCAGGGCACCCGTACCCTTTGCTCAATGTGTGGCTTGACAAGAGAATTTTCCGCTCCTCAAGAAACATTCTCTCGCTTGTTTTTTTTGGTTGAGTTTTACCCTTGGTAGATGTGGGTCCACAACACAAATGCATGACATGCAAACATATCGAGGATGTTGTAAAACACAACCATTGGCCATCTCCTGGTCATTCGCTGGCAAGTGTAAGTGGCAGTCAGCTTGTCCAGGTTGTCCACTCCTCCTTTGTTCTTGTTATAGTTGAGGAAAATTGTGGGCTTTTTGTCACTTCCTGATGCATCTTTGTGAAGAGTAGACATAAGCATCACATTCCGTTTTTGTTTTTTTTGGACAATATGAGACAACAGTGTTGGTGTCTGTAAAAGCAAACTTTGAGGAGGAGCCCTGTCCTTCACCTTGAACATTTCAGCATGCAGCACAGGTTTATTTTTCTTCACTGTGCCCACCATGGTAACTATCCTCCTGAAAAGTTCTTGTCATTCTTCTCACCACCAGTGGCCTCCTCATCAGACTCATCAGATGTGTCTGTGTCTTCTGGATGACACTCCACATTGTCTTCCTCCTCAGAAACCTGTTCATCAGTATCACTATGCTGCTCTGTGTCCTCTACCTCATTTTCACCAAAAATGTTATCCAGAACTTCTCACTGTAAATCTTTTTTTCATTTTTGCATGCTAGAAATTAGAGATGTGCACTCTGCAAGTCAACAACTCTATACTGAATTGACCTCAAATGTCTGGACATGCCCGTCTTTGTTTGTTTTTGTACTGGATAACAAGGTAAAATGAAAATCCCCTAAAGCTCACATGATTGGGAGAGGAGCTGGCTTTCAGTGTGTTCAGTTTTGGCTCTACTTATTGCTTTATAGTCTTATTTTTATAACTGGGTCGAAACCGACCCTAACAACACCAAGGTCATAATTTCAACCAGAGCATTTTATAATTTAGTGAAACAAAAAAAACAAGTTTTATTTTGTTGAAATAGAGGTTCCTAACAAAGTCAAAAAGCCTTGATTCATAAAAATAAATATATGTGGTTCTTTTATGCATTTAAAAACGAAAACGGGTCGGTGCCGACCCTAACACAAAACGAAGGTTAATAAGATATGGAGTGAAGGGGAATTGCCAGCCAGTTGGAAAAGCGCCCTGATTTTACCATTCAGTAAGCCAGGCAAAGACACAGCAGATGCAGGACATTATCAGCCATTACCACCAACTTCTCATCTAGCCAAATGGATGGAAAAAGTAATCGTAAACAGGTTGTCATATTATCCGGAACAGAAAAGATTGCTTGACCCTTGTCAAAGTGGCTTTAAAAATGGCAGGTCAACAACAGGTGCACTTATTGAAATTATTAATGTAGTGGAGAAGGCAGTTAACAATAGACAAACAATGATAGAGAAAGTATACGACTCGATGTGGACAGAAGGTCTGCTTATTAAACTAGAAAAGATGGGCATGAAGGGGAGATTATAATATTGATACCGCACTTCAAATGGAATCCCACAAGGTTGATTGATTGATTGATTGAAACTTTTATTAGTAGATCGCAAAGTACAGAACATATTCCGTACAATTGACCACTAAATAGATAGATTGTACCAGATAGATTGTACTTTATTGATTCCTTCAGGAGAGTTCCTTCAGGAAAATTAAAATGGTAACACCCAAATTGTCACGTCTATGGGTTCATGTTTTGTTTTGGTTATGTTTGGTTTTGGTTTTTGGACATTCAGTTCTTGTTCCTGCACTTCCTTGTTTTTCTTATTTCCATAGCAACTCATTAGTTTTTTCCTTGCCCTTATGTCACGCTCCTGTCTTCATGTCTCACACCTGTTTTTAATCATCATAGCTATTATTTAAGCCACAGTTACCAGGTAGTCAGCCTGGCAACTACATATTACACAACTCCATTCATGCCGAGCCATGTTGTTTCCCTCCTACTCATGTCAAGTAAGTTTTTAGTTTTGTTATGTCACAGTTGTTTAGTTTAGTTTTTGTCTATAGTCTTGCCATTGTGCTAGTTTTGTTTTCAGTAGCCAAGTGTTTGTACCTTCTTGTGAGCGCCTTTTGTTTGCCTGTTTGTAGTTTACTGGAGTATTAAATAAAAATGTACTCACATTCACGTCTTGCTCGTGCCAATTTCCCTTTGCGTTGAAAAAACAAACTATCCCATAGTCCAAGTCCTGACACGAATCAATTTTTCAACTCGTTTAAGTCGGGGTCGACGTTAATCAATTCATGGTAGATCAATTAGTCCAATACTGTTTAATATAAAGTTTAATTAAATCATTGTGAATGTGGGCAGGGATATTGGATCATCACTATATGCAGATGATGACACATTGTAAGATCTATGCAGGATGCAATTGATAATGTGGAAGACTGGTCATATATGTAGGGTTTTAAAATGTCTGTATGCAAGACATGCTTCCCGATTATAACAAAGAAACGCAAGATCCTTTACGTCAACCTGACAATCTATGGACAAAACATTAAGAGAGTTAAATAATTAAAAAATATTTTGGATTGTGGTTTGATGAAAGATGTGTCTGGAAGATACATATCTGTAGGAGCCTAAATGCTGTTTAAATTAATTTACATTTTATGGAAGGTGCTTTATGTTTATTCAGTCAAAATGGGACTATTTACTTTATTTGCATGATAAGAAAATTGATATATTGAATGCTTAGAGTAATTATATAAAGCTCACTTTAATTGTAATTATTACATTTGTCAAAATGATTTGATGATGTAACTGTTTTAAGTGCATATATGGCGGAAGGATCTGTGTGGTAAGGGGGTTTTTGGACGCAAGGTGTCATGGGTAATTGCTGTCAGGTGCAGTGGAATCGAGCCACACAGTTTTTTGACCTCACTCATACTTATTCTCATTCATACTTTTTCTAACTAGTACGGCAACAAATTCTCTTTATTTTGTCATTCATTTGTTCCCACATCGTGACTGTTTTATTTTTTGAATTATTAAGATCACAAGTAAACCATACAAACGAAGAAGAACGTCTGGAGTTTTGTTTTGTTGTTGCCGCAGCAAGCGGAGTGAATGTGATAGTAGAGGAGCTTCAAGCTTAAGGCTACTTTAGGAATCTACAATATCAATAAAATCGGGACAAGAAGTTACTGACTTTCATGAGGTCAGTCTCAAGCTACAACTAGGTAGCAGCTAAACAATTGTTATTGGGCATTTATACGGCATTGATCCAGGCATGTATGGACTACGGGTGTATTGTTTGAGGAGCAGAGGCTAAGACAATGTTAGGAAAAATAGACAGAATACAACACAGAGCAATACTAATTAGTACTGGTGCAGTTTAAAACAAGTCCCACAAACTCCATCTTATTTGAAGCAAATTAGCTCCCTCTAAATTTAAGAAGAAACAAACTATTTTTGGTGTACTGGTCAAAACTGAAGGGTTATGGAGTGGAACAACCAACAACAAATGTTTTGGTGGACTGCTGGGAATACAGACAAAAACAAAAGTGTACAGGTTTCGGATGGACCATTGAAAGTGCAGCAGTTTTTGGATAATTTGGATAAGCATAACACTACCACAACCATGCTTTTCGGTAGGGTGGTGTTCCTCGGATTAAAGGCCTCACCTTTTTTCCTCCAAACGTATTTCTGGGTATTGTGGTCAAACAACTCAATTTTTGTTTCATCTGACATCTCATGGACAAAGATAAGACCTTCTGGAGGAAAGTTCTGTGGTCAGATGAAACAAAAAATATTATGCTCTGCGCCTGTTTTGCTGCCAATGGAACTGGTGCTTTACAGAGAGTAAATGGGAAAAGGAAAAAGGAGGATTACCTCCAAATTCTCCAGGAACACCTAAAATCATCAGCCCGGAGGTTTTTCGCATAAAAGTTTGCTGAGAAAACATATTACAATACGCACTGGAGAAAAAACATTTCCTTGTTTAGTCTGCGGTAAAGATTTTACTCAAAGGCAACATTTGAAAATGCACATCAGAATACACACTGGAGAAAACCCCTTTTCCTGCAAAATCTGTGGTAAAGGTTTTACACAAACTCAATATTTGAAAGTACATTTAAGAACACACACTAGTGATAAACCATATTCCTGCTCAAACTGCAGCAAAAGCTTTGCTGACCGATCAGCACTTGTAAAACACATAAGAACACACACTGGAGAGAAAGTGTTGAGTTGCAGTGTGTGATGAAAGATTGTCTTACAAGTACCAGTGTAAGAAACACACGAGTGCTGGTTAGTATAGCAGCGGCAAATGAAGCTGCACGATTTGAAATAAACTGTTATTGTTGACTTTCTGACATCAGCACATACTGTATAACATGTGTGACACTATTAGCTATGTGCATGTGGACACATTTAATCGGTTTAAAAGACTGAGTGGAATAAAAATGCTTTATGTAAACTTGATTACACACTTTGATTGATTGATTGAAACTTTTATTAGTAGATTGCACAGTACAGTACATATTCTGTACAATTGACAACTAAATGGTAACACCCGAATACGTTTTTCAACTTGTTCATGTCAGGGTCCATGTTAATCAATTCATGGTAAGGACACATTCGAATCAAAATTTTATTCTGATCACCACGGGTGGTTTATGCCAAAAGTAATTCGTAATGAAGTGCATGAAAACACATCGTCCGAAATTTGGGTTAGAATTATCCTTACTGCGCATGTCTTTGATGTCAGCTTTACTTTGGTGGTGGAGGAAGACTAAATTTAATAGTCTCAGAATTGAGAGATCTTGCTGACGTCTCCCTCATTCAACATGCAGAAGTAACCTTATAAACTGTTGAGTTTGTTGCTTTAAATGAGACAAGCAAAACCAAAGGTATGGTCTGGAGCAGGGGTGCCCACAATTTTTCTGCAGGCTAGCTACTTTTCAATTGACTACGTCGAGGGGCTCTACTTCATTCATATATATAATTTATATTTATTTATTTATGAAAGAGACATTTTTGTTAACAAGTTAAATGTGTTTAATGATTATACAAGCATGTTTAACACATATAGATTCCTTTCTTTTCAGAAAACAGGAATACAATTCGGTGTATTGCCTCATTCTGATGACGTGCATTGATTGGAATCAGACAGTAGTGCTGATAACCTCCACATTTTCAAATGGACGAGAAGAAAAGTCCTGCTTTCGTTGGTTTTGGGCATCTTATTTTTCCAGCTTCCATACTCGTTTTAAAACCCTTTACAAGAAATACACGGGCGGCAAACTGCGTAGCTTGCTAGCTTGTGCACGCTAGCTTTCTGAGACTCTTATTTTGTTAGCAGGCAAGATGAAGCAGCTCTTTTATTGTGAAAACAGCAACTGTGCAGTCGGTCTTTAGAGTTTTGACGGCAGGTGAAATAAAAAGTGTTTCTCGCCTTCCGGTCTGTCATTTTTTTCTTAATAATAATCTGGCAGCAGCCAGCATCATTTAACAAGATCCTCAGGTGCTGTGAATGTCAATCAAGTGACGAAAGTTATGTCTTAGTGCAGTGGTTCTCAAATGGGGGTATGCGTACCCCTGGGGGTACTTGAAGGTATGCCAAGGGGTACGTGAGATTTTAAAAAAATATTCTAAAAATAGAAACAATTCAAAAATCCTTTATAAATATATTTATTGAATAATACTTCAACAAAATATGAATGTAGGTTCATAAACTGAAAAGAAAAGCAACAATGCAATATTCAGTGTTGACAGCTAGATTTTTTTGTGAACATGTTCCGTAAATATTGATATTAAAGATATCTTTTTTTTTGTGAAGAAATGTTTAGAATTAAATTCATGAATCCAAATTGATCTCTTTAACAATCCCCAGACAGGGCATTTTTAGTTGATGGTTACTTCTATGCGTAGAAATCTTTATTTATAATTGAATCACTTGTTTATTTTTCAACAAGTTTTTAGTTATTTTTATATCTTTTTTTCCAAATAGTTCAAGAAAGACCACTACAAATGAGCAATATTTTGCACTCTTACACAATTTAATATAAAGAAACTGATGACATAGTGCTGTATTTGACTTCTTTATCCCCTTTTTTCAAACAAAAATGCTTTGCTCTGATTAGGGGGTACTTGAATTAAAAATGTTCACAGGGGGTACATCACTGAAAAAAAAATGAGAACCACAAGTGAATATTGATGATGGCTAATTTTTAGGTCTATTTTTTTGATGCCGGGTTGGGATCACTGGCACACCCTCCACGGTCGACTGGTAGCTCGCGGTCGACGTAATGGGCACCCCTGGTCTGGAGTCTCATGTGTGGATGTAACAACAAAAACTAAAACTGTTTTATTGACAACATTACAGCTACTCCAAGTGCTAACTGCATCACACAGAATGTTGAAACAGTAAGAGGCCCCGCAACTCATACATAATCACAACATACAAAGCAAAAATCACTCCCGTTTTGAAAAGAGAGATACAACAATATTTGTGAACAGAAGGAAAACATGATAACTAAATACCGTGATAACAAGAAGGAATGCACAAATCAATGTTTTGCAGTGGAAGTCTACTGCTTCTTCAGCACCTGCTGTGAGCAAACTTGTCCAACAGATAGCGCCATAGCACAAATAACACCTTTCCCTTTACGTGAGGTTCTGCGCATGTCACAGTAAATGAGTAGTGTTATGCGTGACAATGCACGTCATCGTCAGATCATTTTGTCAGGGTTCATGTACACAAGAACATTCTAATCCCAACAATGATAATTTCTAATAAATGTGATCCATGTACACGTGGATAGTGTTGTGTGTGTAACACAATCTTGTTAACATACTTCTAACATTTATAAATTAGATATTTTATACGTGTTTTTACTTTAGTCAAGTACATGCATTGATATGCAACATTGTGTCATTTTATTCAAAAATGAACTGAACATTTTGACTCAAAAGTTGACAGTAAAAAGCCCAAAACATATGTTAAATACAATTAACATGTATCCATCCATCAATTTTCTACCGCTTTTTCCCTTTAATGTGAATACAAATATTCATAATTCATTTTCTTGATTATTAAAAAAAGTGTTCATATGGGTTTTTGAAATATTTAAGTGTTACATATTTAAATTTTTACTTGTAAATGATTCCATAGACTCCTTTACATGGTATACAGTAAATATTTGTTTTACATGTGTTCATACCTTGGCTATTGAGTACACACACATACCTTTTATTTCATAATTACTGGTTCACATCTGAAACATCTTTTGGACCACTTCTGGAAGCATATTATTATTTACTTTATACATATTTTGAGCAGTTGTGTTTTATACAAGATCCTTTACTTTTAAAATGTGTGACTTTATGAATCATTTGTTGGGTTTTGACAATCCATTCCATTAATCATCTTTATTACTCTGTATATTATTATGTTTTTGATGTGCCCAGACCTTTATGTAGTAAACAATGTATACTTCAACACAAGTTGGGTACGTTGTTCTATTTTTAGTATTGCAATCATTTTTGATATTTTGTTCTTTATATGGTTGTAAATGCAAGATCCTTATTTATCGCTTTTTCACATTTGTCTCAAAGTGTTTCATTGAGCTTCATTACAATGGTTTATGTTAATGAGCCAGTCAATAGAATATGTTCACTCTGCACTGCCACACCCGTCTTTTGATCAAATGTGGTATTTAAAGATGCAGAACAAATTGATTTAGATTTATAGAAGACAACAAAGAGTCAACAGAAAAAAGTTTAATAGCAGTTCTAATAATATTTTTTCAAATGTCACTTTTTATCTCCCCCAATGACATTATTCCTCTCTTGTACAGATTCCGTTGCAATGGATTATATAAATGAGGCAAACGAGTCTTCTCTCGACTTTTAGGACAGCCTTCCTTACTGAGGCGTCGGCAACACTGATTCTACTAGTCTTTGTGGTCAAACACAGATTTTTTTAATTAGCAGTGTGCATGCATTAAGAAATGAGTAGCCTTGTTGGCACTTTTTATCATTTCTTTTAAGTTTAAAGTTGTGGTTCACTGTGTTTCTGTCTTATTTTTGCTGTACTATGTGATCTGTTTAACATCCGATTGACAAGCTAATTGCTAGCTTTGTATCAGGCTAAAAATACTTGCTAGCACTACATTTTGATTAAGAACATATCTGTCAGTCGGCTTTTGTTACTCACATACTTTATGTTAATTGTGTTGTGCCTTTTGTATATTCACTACTTTATTGAGAGCTGGGAAGTTCAATCAACGTTTAGGTGTTTTCACCATTTGATGTAGACCAGTGATCTCAAACATGCGGCCCACAAGACGTTATTTTGCGGCCCGCACTTTGATATGACAATTTAATGTATGTGCGGCCCGCGAGTTTAATTTGAACGGAACTCAACATCGTCATACTTCCCAATGTTCCCAAATTTCACGGGACTCCCCTTAATATCAGGGTATCCACTCTATGGAAACTCCCGTCGATTTTTACCCATTCAACAATACTCAGGAGGTGCTGCAATGTTACTGTTCTTAACGCCCTTTGAATCATGTACAGACAGCGTGCAAGCCTATTTGATTGTTACATTTGGCTGAGCAATACACATGTGCGATGTTGTAAGACATATTTGGTCAACAGCCACACAGGTCACACTGATGGTGGCCGTAAAAAAACTTTAACACTGTTACAAATATGTGCCAGACTGTGAACCCACACCAAACATGAATGATAAACACATTTCGGGAGAACATCCACACCGTAATACAACATAAACTCAACAAAACAAATACCCAGACTCCCATGCAGCCCTGACTCTTCCAGGCTACATTACACACACCCACGCTACCACTAACCCCCCCACCACACCCCCATCCTCCCTACTTGCATCGGTTGAAGTTGTGTATATTGTAGGCCGGGAGAGTTAGGACTGCAAGGTGTTCTGGGTATTTGATCTCTTGTGTTTACGTTGTGTTAGGGTGCGGCTCTTCTCCCGAAATGTGTTTGTCATTCTTGTTTGGTGTGGGTTCAAAGTGTGGCGCATATTTGTAACAGTGTTGAAGTTGTTTAAACGGCCACCCTCGGTGTGACCTGTATGGCTGTTGAGTAAGTATGTATTGCAGCCACTAACGTTGTGCTGCACAAGTCTCGCACAAAATGATTAAGAGCTGTCACTTTAGTTGTGTTGTGGGCCCAATGACGAGTTGTAGAGCAGTAGTTCTCTTATGGATTGTACGCTACGTGAAGGTATGCCAAGGGTTAAGTGAGATTTATCAAAAACATTCTAAAAAATAGCAGTCAGTCATAAATACTTAGTAAACACTGTATATATTAGTTGGATAACACTAACAAAATATGAATGCAAGTTCATTAAGTGTGAAAAAAAATGCAACATTGTCAATTGTCAACAATTCAGTGTTGACGAGGTTTTTTGTGAACATATTCCATAAATATGTATGTTAAAGATTTCTTTTTTTGTGAAGAAATGTTAAGAATGAAATTGATGAATCCAGATGGATCTCTATTACAATCCCCAAAGAGGGCACTTTAAGTTGATGATTACTTCTATGTGTAGAAAATCTTTACTTATAAATGAATCACTTGTTTATTTTTCAACAAGTGTGTTTGTTATTTTTATGTGATTTTTTCCAAATAGTTCAAGAAAGACCACCACAAATGAGCAATATTTTGCACAGTTATACAATTTAATAAATCAGAAACTGATGACATAGTGCTGTATTTTACTTCTTTATCTCTTTTTTTCAACCAAAAGGCTTTGCTCTGATTAGGGGATACTTGAATCAAAAAAATGTTCACAGGGGGTAAATCACTGAAAAAAGGTTGAGAACCACTGTTGTAAAGGACGTTAAAGGCAGTGCAGTCACGGCAGCCCTTAATGATGTCGGCCGGGTGAAAATTGGGACAAATTCGGGAAAATGGTTGTACCGGTAGATTGTCGGGAGGTGCACTGAAATTCAGGAGTCTCCCGGAAAAATCGTGAGGGTTTGCTTTCCTGTCCTAGCAATGCTAAGACAGGAAAGCCATTCATAGAAGGTGAATTCATTAAAAACTGCATGTTAGATTTTTTAAAGAAATGTTTTCTTGCGGCCCAGCCTCACCCAGTTTCTGCATCCAGTGGCCCCCAGGTAAATTGAGTTTGGGGACCCCTGATGTAGACTCTTGCTTTTATTTAACAAAGCAGAACATTTGGAAAAAATATGGCGTCTCTACATTTTTGAAAAGAAAAAAGGTGTTCAAGGAAAGCCATCACAAGCAATTCAAGCCACAGGATGACGCTATGAGCAAGGAAGACATCACACCACACACATGCTGCAGGATGCTCACCCAAGGTCGCTCTGGACAGAAGGCAGGATGCCTGTTTATGTTTACTGGCAGATAATCAATCTGACGTGTGCTTTATTTATGAACTGTCTTAGTGTAGAACTTTTTGGACAAGCGCTGGTCGTGTAGGGATGTTGTTGGCTGCACACACTCTGACTGACAGCTGTTCCAAGCGTGCATATTAGGGCTGCAAATCTTTGGGTGTCTACAATTCGATTCAATATCGATTCTTGGGGTCGCGATTCGATTATAAATCGATTTTTTCGATTCAACGTGATTCTCGATTCAAAAACGATATTTTTCCGCTTCAAAACGATTCTGTATTGATTCAATACATAGGATTTCAGCAGGATCAACCCCAGTCTGCTGACATGCTGGCAGAGTAGTAGATATTTTTTAAAACACTTTTATAATTGTAAAGGACAATAATTTATCAACTGATTGCAACAATGTAAATTTGTTTTAACTATTAAACGAACCAAAAATATGACTAATTTTATCTTTGTGAAAACATTGGACACAGTGTGTTGTCAAGCTTATGAGATGCCATGCAAGTGTAAGCCACTGTGACAATATTGTTCTTTTTTACATTTTTTTTTATAAATGTCTAATGATAATGTCAATGAGGCATTTTCAATCGCTGCTATGCTGAAATTATAACTAATATTGATACTGTTGTTAATAATCATTTTTGTTTTACTACTTTTGGTTTGTTCTATGTCGTGTTTGTGTCTCCTCTCAATTGCTCTGTTTATTGCAGTTCTTAGTGTTGCTGGGTCAGGTTTGGTTTTGGAATTGGTTTGCATTGTTATGGTATTGCTGTGTATTGTTTTGCTGGATTGATAAAAAATAAAAAAATCGATTTTTTTAAAATGAGAAACGATTCTGAATCGCACAACGTGAGAATCGCGACTCTAATTCAAATCTATTTTTTCCCACTCCCGTAGTGCATATGCTAATTTACATTCAGCTGTTAAACACAAGTGCTCGTTGATACTTTGAACACTTCTAATTGTGTTAAAATTTAGATGCTTTAGACTTTCAATGCAGTGGGTGATATTGCTTTGTCGATGTGAATTAAACTTTCCATCACACACTGTAGATTAGGTTGAATATTTTATGCCATTGTTTCACTGGAAGGACTGAATAAAAAGAGGTCAAAAATGAGTCAAACAAGTGCAACCTCGTGCTCTGAAATAGAGCAACAAAGGAGAGTAAACAAACTAACTGAGAAGGCTTTGCTATATCCACCAATTCATCCATCTTCTTTCCGCTTATCCAAAGTCGGGTCAGCCAATGCAGAGAATCCTAGCCTTCCCTCTCCCCAGCCACTTCGTCCAGGCCAGCTGGCAGACAAAATCCTTCTACCGTGTCCTCATCTGGCTCCTCTCGATGTGAACGTGCAGCCACTTTACTCTGAGCTCTTTCTGAATGACAGAGCTTCTCACCCCATCTCCAAAGGAGAGCCCCGCTACCTGACAGACAAAACTAATTTCGGCCACTTGTACCCATGATCTTGTCCTTTCGGTCGTAGCCCAGAACTCATGACCACAGGTAAGGATAGGGACGTAGATCGACCAGAAAATTCAGAGCTTTGCCTTCCGGTTTATCTCTTTTTTTACCATGACGGATCGATACAGGGTCCACATCACTGCAGACGCTGCACCAATCCCCCTGTCAATGTCACCATCCACTCTTCCCTCACTCGTGAACAAGACCCTGAGGTACTTGAACTTCTCCACTTGGGGCAGGATCGCCTCCCCGACCCGAAGATGGCACTTCACTCTTTTCCGGGCGAGAACCATGGACTCGGACTTGGAAATGCTGATTTTCATCTCAGTCGTGTCACACTCGGCTACGAACTGATCTTGTGAGAGCTGAAGTTCTTGGCCAGACGAAGCAATCAGTACCACATCATACGAGACCTAATTCTGCAGCCACTAAACCAGATCCCCTTTTGACTGCGGCAAAAAACGTTGTCCATAAAAGTTGTAAACAGAATCGGTAACAAAGGGCTGCCCTGACGGAGTCCAACTCTCACTGGAAACGGGTCCGACGTACTCCCGGCAATGTGGACCAAGCTCTGACACTGATACCCCCACAATCAGGTGGTCCGATACTCCCACCCCAGTCTGCCAATCCAGAGGCACCGCTCCCAATGTCCATGCAATGCTGCAGACTCTTGTCTATGAATGTTCTCATTTAGGCTTCATCAGTTTGTGCTCATAGACTTAGATTGGTAAGATCTTGTCTATTCTAAGTCTATAAGCACAAACTGATGACGCCTACTCGGATGAGAGGCGAAACGTCTAACAAGACAAGCCGAACAGTGCAGTTGCGATCAATTGAATGCCCTGAGATGCAGAGTCGTGTCAATCGCGGCAGCCCCACAGCTTCCAGAGCCTTAAGGAACTCTGGGCGGATCTCATACACCCTCGAGGCCCTGCCCCCAAAGAGCTTCTTAACTATCTCAGCAACCTCAGCCCCAGAAATAGGGAAGACAGCCACAAAGTCCCCAGGCACTGCTTTTTCATTGAAAGATGTGTAGGTGTGATTGAAGTGGTCTTCGAAGTACTCCTTTCATCGATTCACAACATCCCCAGTCGACGTCACCAGCATATCATTCCCACTATACACAGTGTTGACAGTGGACTGCTTCCCTCTTTTGAGGCAGTGGATGGTGATCCAGAATCGCTTCCAAGTCGTACTTCATGGTTTCTCCAAACTTCTCCCATGTCTGAGACTCATGTCGCTTGGCTTTGCTATATAAAATAAAAAACCTGGAAAATGAGCGCAAAAAGTTTGTGAAAAAAATAAAAGGAATGATACCAGAAATAAAAGAGCTCATGAGACAAAAGTACAATGTTTCTCAAATCAATTTTGCACAATTTTGAATGTGCAGACATTACTCATGACAAATTGATGCCACTACTGCCACAAAATGAGATGGATAAACAGGTTCAATGGTTTTCAATCATCAGGAAATACACTGAATCATTTCAAAATGAAACAAGACAATGGACAAAGGAAACTGAACAACAAAACATAAAACCCACAAAAACCAACTGAAATTAACAAGGTTATTTTTTTTGTGGAACACATTGTAACCAAGAAACCTCCATCAAATGTTAGTGATGTAAAAGAAGATGACATATACCCAAGCCATACTATTTCCAATATTGAATCTCACAAAATCTCTCAAACCAGGAGTTTTACAACATCAAGTGCTTCCGAACCCCGGATAGCCACTCAATGTGGCGAATCCATTCAATTTAGCCAAAAGCTGCTTGTGTTGGACAGGAAGTCATGCACAAACACGAAATAAATGATCCAGTTTACATCTTCAAATTTCCTAATTGGCAGTGATGGACATTATGTCAACTTGTCAAAGCTTTTCAGATGTAATTTCACCTTGATGACACAAATGTTTTGAGGACATGCTGATTCTGGAGGTCCAAAATTATAGGAATGATATATACCTTTGTAGGTATGGAGATATAGTGGCCTGTGTTAAAGACGTCGGTGTTCTTCTGGGTGACGATGACGCCATCATGCAACATGTTTAGTGACTTCAGACAGCAACATGGCAGGACTGGATGAAAGAGTTTGCTGACATTTTACAAGAAAAGATTGCAACATCGGTATTTGTAATAGCTATATAGTAGTAAAAGAGCATTGAACAACAGCGTCCGAGCACGACCAGCCAGGCCAGCGGCCACGAGGCCTGCACGACCAGCCAGGCCCGGAGGCAATGAAGCCTGTACAACAGTTCATCTGCGGCGATGTGGTTTGGCGAGGCTGGCGGCGACGAGGCCCAGTGAAAGGAGGTGAAGAAGTGGAGTGGAGGGGTGCTCTGGGATTAAGATCTCAACACCACGGAGCAGCAGGTGGCCGCATTCATGCAGTCGAAAGGAGTACATCTGGAATTTGACAACATCCACTCCACAGAACAAAAGAAAAAAACAAAAACAAAACAACTTAGATTTATATCGCGCTTTTCTCGACACTCAAAGCGCTCACAGAGAAGTGGGACTCAACATTCATTCACAACTGGTGGTGGTAAGCTACATCAGTAGCCACAGCTGCCCTGGGGTAGACTGACGGAAGCGTGGCTGCCAGTTTGCGCCTACGGCCCCTCCGACCGCCACGTATCATTCATTCATCATTCTTTCATCAGTGTGAGCGGCACCGGGGGCAAAGTTGAAGTGTCCTGCCCAAGGACACAATGGCAGCGACTTTTTTGGATGTCAATAGGTGGGAAGCGAACCTGCAACCCTCAGGTTTCTGGCTGGCCGCTCTACCCACTACGCCAGGGGTCACCAACCTCTTTGAAACCAAGAGCTACCTCTTGGGTACTGATTAATGCGAAGGGCTACCAGTTTGATACACACTTAAATAAATTGCCAGAAATAGACAATTTACCTTTAATAAATAAATATATATATAAGTATATATATAAATGGGTATTTCTGTCTGTCATTCCATCATACATATTTTTTTCCTTTTACGGAAAGGTTTTTTGTAGAGAATAAATGATGAAAAAAACACCTAATTGAACGGTTTAAAAGAGGAGAAAACAGGAAAAAAAATGAAAATTAAATTTTGAAACAGTTTATCTTCAATTTCGACTCTTTAAAATTAAAAATTCAACCGAAATAAGAAGAGAAAAACTAGCTAATTCAAATCTTTTTGAAAAAATTAAAAAAATTATTTATGGAACATCATTAGTAATTTTTCCTGATTAAGATTAATTTTTGAATTTTGATGACATGTTTTAAATAGGTTAAAATCCAATCTGCACTTTGTTAGAATATATAACAAATTGGACCAAGAATATATAACAAATTGGACCAAGCTATATTTCTAACAAAGACAAATCATTATTTCTTCTAGATTTTCCAGAACAACATGTTTTAAAGAAATTCAAGACTTTGAAACGAGATTTAGATTTGATTCTAGGGATTTTCTAGATTTGCCAGAATATTTTTTATTTTATTTTAATCATAATAAGTTTGAAGAAATATTTCACAAATATTCTTCATCGAAAAAACAGAAGCTAAAATGAAGAATTAAATTAAAATGTATTTATTATTCTTTACAATAAAAAAACTAAATTACTTGAACATTGATTTAAATTGTCAGGAAAGAAGGGGAAGGAATTTAAAAGGTATATGTGTTTAAAAATCCTAAAATCATTTTTAAGGTTGTATTTTTTCTTTAAAATTGTCTTTCTGAAAGTTATAAGAAGCAAAGTAAAAAAAATTAATGAATTTATTTAAACAAATGAAGACCAAGTCTTTAGAATATTTTATTGGATTTTCAAATTATATTTGAGTTTTGTTTCTCTTAGAATGAAAAATGTCGAGCAAAGCGAGACCAGCTTGCTAGTAAATAAATACAATTAAAAAAATAGAGGCAGCTCACTGGTAAGTGCTGCTATTTGAGCTATTTGTAGAACAGGCCAGCGGGCTACTCATCTGGTCCTTACGGGCTACCTGGTGCCCGCGGGCCCTGCGTTGGTGACCCCTGCACTACGCCATGCCGCCCCCTCCCAAAAAAGAAGGATTCACATCGTTAATAATAATCCGATCTGTTAATCGGAAACATAAGTTTGCTTTACTAAAAAAAGTAAGGAAGCTAAAAGAAATAGATGTGTATATAAACAAACACTTAACGAAAAAGCCAGAAAAAAAATCAAACATGGTCCACAAACTGCAAAATATTCATCAAACTAAAGTAATTGTCATAAGGAAAAATGAAGAGGTGGACAAATACCAGTAACAGCAGACTAAGACAACTCAGACATACACAAGCAGCACTCAGACACACATGGATTTAAAAAATTATTTTTCAACCTAGACCATAAAAATATAGGAGGTTGTAGCGGTAAAGTCCTATACCATTACTGCTACTGGTTGCCGAATATAAAAGAAGCTAGTTCAGACGTGTGCAGCCGGCTAATAATTGATGTCCAAAATTGTGTCCATATTTAACAAAAATATTTAATTTCATAAAGTCACATTTATATAACACACTTTGTACAAAAACAGAAAATACACGGGAGCAAACAAACACTAGCCTGGCACAGTCAAAAACTGTTGCGCCTCTACCCAGCAACATCTGAGCAAGATCCTGACTCCTCCCTAAATAGACAGGCACTAGGCCTTGGAGCTAACCCCTTTAGTGACGTCATCAATTTGACAGACAGAAAGTGTATTTGGCTCTAACACACCAGCCCCTAATTGCTACTGGCGTGACGAACAGAGCAATTTAATTTGCAATAAATTAAACAAAAATAGAGCCATAATACCAAAAAAACACCTCTTTCTTTGGTTTTCATGTTCCCTTTTGCAATAATGCAGTTAATTTACTCAATACCTTCACATAGAAGGCATGTATTTGTAACAGGTCTTTAGATGATAATCGTTTTTGTTTGCAGACGAACCTTTTTCATTTGTCCACTTTTGTCGCTCTTGTAGCAACGGTAAGTATTCATGAAACCACCTGTTCCAAAAAAGATCAGCGATATATTGACTCTGCCTCCATTCATAGCCTGCATTTCCTTCTGCACATCCAATACAGGTGATCTATTACCAACAGTACATGTAGACTGTAGCTGTCTTCTTTTCCTACTCCTTGCCATCAGCTTTCTTCGTCACTTTGGAGGTAGGAGAGCTTTTCTTCATCTCAGTTTCCTCCTCTTCTTCTCCCAAAGGACTCTCGGGGTCGTTTTCTTCCTCCTCTTTCGGGGAACTCTTCTCTTTTTAGACTTGCCATAGTCACTGTCCTCGTCATCTTCCGCCATGAAGTCTTCATCACTGCCAGACTCATCAGGATCCAGGTAAGCTTCCTCTGGGTCATCCTGCTCTTCATCCTCACGGCCTCCGTCACCCAGAAGGATTTCCCGCTATTTCGATACGGACTTGGAGGCTGCCTGGCGTATTGTTCGCATTCGACTGACCTTTTTTTCATCGTCACTGTCATCTGCGCTCTGTTTTCTTTTTGGTGTCTTCCTGCTGGGCTTCTCTATCTTGGGCTTCTTTCCCTTTTTTGACATATCCTTTTGATCTTTGGAACCCTGCTCATTGAAATCATGCATGTACGGGTTCATAAGCAGTTCCTCCAAACTGTTAACGATTGCGTGGTTAACAGTAGCTGTGGGGCTCCCATTATGCTTGTCATTGCCTTATAATGGCCCATTAATCACCCACCCCAATACGGTTCTGACAGCATAAGGTCCATCTCCGTGGCTGTTAATCACCTCCCGTGGTTCTATTAACTTGGAGGCGTTGGTACCAATTAACAGGTCCACGTTGGCAGTTATGCGAGGAATTTTGATGCCTTGGAGGTACGGCCACTTATCAAGTTCTGTCTCACTATTCAGATTTTTAGTGTACACGGGCATCTGCCTTTGAGTGAAGACATCAGGAAGCGCCAAAAACTTACTACAAGTAAGCTCAGAGATTTCCAGACCATTTACAATGCTGCTCGGGACCACCATACTGTGCCCATGGTTCGCAAGTGGATTTTTGTTTTTCGGCCTTCTGTGTTCAGCCTGTTCACCAACTGTTCAGAACAGAAAGTCCCTGTGCTTCCTGGATCCAGGAAAGCATATGTCTGGACTATCTTGCTGCCGTTTGAGTACTTCACTTGAACGGGCAGGATAGGTAAAATTCCATATTTGCCAGCCCCTGTATGGCCACAAGTTGATGATGTAGTGTAAATATTTGCTTTTACCTTTGGAAGTTGGCTATTTTCTCCACTGTCCAGATTCCTCCTTTCAATATGTAGCACTTTGGGATGTGTTTTGTTGCAGTAAGAGCAAGTGATGCGCCTGTCGCAACTCTTGCTCAGGTGCCCTGTGCACAGGCAACCAAAACACAGGCCTTTTTCTTTTAGAAAATAAAGCTTTTCCCTGTGTGCCTTATTTTCCAGTATCGGACAGTGCTCCAATGCATGTTCACTTTTACAGTAAAGACAGGAAATAGAGTTTGTCTTGGAGGTGTTCACAAAATTATTGAGGTGTGGAGCCGGTTTAGGTCTAGTAGCAACTGTGACATGAGTTGCGAAACTGCTCCTTCTTAACTGTGATTTGTTTTGATGTATAGGCTTGGGTTTGGTTATTGTTTTATTTTGAGGGATGTCCTGAATGTCGCCAAAGACAGGATCTGAAGCAATTCTGACCTGCTGTTCAATAAATTTCACAATGTCTGTGAAACAAGCACGTCGCTTTTGTTGGTCAACAATGTCGGCTGCTTTTCCTCTCCACTGGTCCCTTAATTTGTATGGAAGCTTTTGTATGAGCATCTTCATGCCAGCTGGCATGTTGAGCTCGTCCAAGTACTGCAGCTCATCCATGGCATTGGAGCAAGTACAGTGCAAAAAGCTTGGAGATTTTTTACATCCTCAGACTTGATGTTTGGCCATACCATAATTTTGTCCAGGTAAGCTGCTGTTATTTTTGAAGGATTTCCAAAGTGTTCCCTTAGTAGGCGTTTTGCTGTAGCATAGCCTCTCTCTGTAGGCATATAGAGGCAACTGCGCACCAACTCTCTGGGCTGTCCTTTGGTAAACTGTTCCAGATAGTATAAGCAGTCACCACGATCATTGGTTTTTGCCTCTATACAATATTCAAAAGCTTTTATGAAAGCCTGAAACTGCAATGGGTCACCTTCAAAAAACGGAATTTGTCTGTGTGGAAGTAATTGGGAGGTTTGTGCTTGAACCAGGAGTACCATCATTTCATTTTGCCTCTGTAATACAGTGTGGAATTCACCTGGTATTGTGTTGCCTTGAAATGATTGAAATGCCTGAGGTAAATTTTGCCTTGATTGGTTTTCCACAGGAACCAAAGTTGATGAGCGAAGAGGTTGTTTGTTTGGTTGAGGGTCTGAATGGACCTTGTTTGGGGCATTCTTGGCTGTGTGAAGCTCTGAAGTAGCAGCTTTAAGAGATGGCTGACGTTGTTGTACAGGCGGAGTAGGCCCTTTTTTCGGTTTTGTCCTTTGCCTATAATAGGACTCCATTCCATCAGACTCTTTGCTCCTGCCGGCAACACTGGCTTCATGGAGGACAGACAATTTAGCATTGTGGGCTGCTATTTCAGCATCCAACTCCATTTGCTTCTTTTTCCTCCTTATGGCCTCTGCTTGTTCCTCCTGTTCCCTCTTTAGAGTTGCTGCCTGCTCATCTTGTTTCCTCTTTAGAGCTGCTGCCTGCTCATCTTGTTCCCTCTTTAGAGTTGCTGCCTGCGCCCCCAATGCATGGATCTCTTTTAAAGCAATAGCACGGGCGACAAGTGCTGCCTTATCTGCCTCTGCTATTATGCGAACCGAAGAAGTGGAGGACATTTTGCTTTTGTTTGAGACTGTGGATTCAATGGGCTTTGATAAAACAATAGATGGAACATTTGAAATGCTGTCATGGGGTTGTACACTTTCATTTTCAAAACCATCAACAGTGGAACCCTCATTTTCAACCTCATCATCATCATTGTCATTATCATTATCATTTTCAAAACACATCACCCTGTCAACCTTTTCAATAAAACCATCAAAATTCAACATTTTTGCTTTGTACCATGTCTTGTGTTTAGTACTCTCATATTCTGGCAACAGAGACAACAAAGTTATGTGCACTTTTCTAATTTCCTGATATAAATCCATAAACCTGCTAAATTCCTCCTTTAGCTCATGTGAACGTGTTTCGTCATTTATCACAGCAATGATCCCCTCTTTTAGTATTGAGAGTCTTTGCAACTTTGATTTTCTATCCCCGTGCAAACTTTCAATTTTGTGATCTAGAGCTTTGGGTGTCATTTTTACCACACGTGTTTTCCCTTCAACCCCTTGTCCAGCATTGTCACGTTCAGCCACAGTGTCCCCTTGTGGCTGTTTGTGTTCATCAGCGCATGCGTGTGCTCCATACTCCTCCATTTGGAAAAGTCAACGTTTGTCAACCCGCGCGCAAGACAAGTCAAATAGTCACCAATAAATTGGATTTTTCAATATTTGTGAGCACACAATTTAATGATGGCCATTTTTTTTTTTTTTTTTTTTTAAGTGGGCGGGCCGCTAAAACATACCACACTCAACACTGCTCTCCGTCCTCCTCCACGCCGCGCGCGGTTTGGTCCGATGGAATGATCTGCTACTGCTGCTGCTGCTGTCCCCGATGGGATGAGCATCCCTGCTGCTCTCCAGTGGGACTCGGAGCTGTCGATGCAGAGCTTGATTGCAAGAATGTGTCCGCCGCTTCGCCGATCCGTTTCTTCCGCCGCCGGCTGCCAATCAAACACTGACAGCGGCAGGTGCGATCCTCTTCAAAACAAGCCTCGCAGCTTGTTGCTTCCCAATAAACAACTCGCCTTTAGGTGAGGCAGTTTTTGCCTTAAATGTAGCGGTAAAGTCCTATACTATTACTGCTACTGGTTGCCGAATATAAATGAAGCTGGTTCAGACGTGTGCAGCCGGCCAATAATTGATGTCCAAAATTGTGTCCATGTTTAACAAAAATATTTAATTTCATAACGTCACATTTATATAACACACTTTGTACAAAAACAGAAAATACACGGGAGCAAAACAAACACTAGCCTGGCACAGTCAAAAACTGTTGCGCCTCTACTCAGCAACACCTGAGCAAGATCCTGACTCCTCCCTAAATTGACAGGCACAAGGCCTTGGAGCCATCCCCTTTAGTGACGTCATCAATTTGACGGACAGAAAGTGTATTTGGCTCTAACAGAGGTAAAAAAGACATGCATTTCTTTTCTGCTTGTATTATACACATAAACAGCATGTAACCAACATCCATTCCGATGACATCTTAATTGCACAAGTTGGTATACCAATTTCAACAGTTTAAAACTTTTTTTGGAACAATTTAGTTAACCCTTCAAAATAATTGCAGTATCAGAAAAGTGGATGGATGATAAGAAAGGAAAAAATTCTGAACTGGAAGAATATGAACTATCCATCCATCCATCCATTTTTTACCGCTTATCCCCTTTGGGGTCTCGGGGGCGCTGGAGCTTATCTCAGCTGCAATCGGGCGGAAGGCGGGGTACATGAACTTGATGACATTAATAGAAATTACAAGAGTGTAGAAGAGTAGTGGCAGTATACATCATGAAGGACTTGCATTACAGGGTGGTAAATACCATGTCATTTGTTATTGACGACGTATTCAAATGTATAGCTATTGAACGATGCGATGAGAAATGCAAAAATGTATTGGTCACATGTGTATATAGAGCACCTTAGTCAAGTGTTAAGAAGTTTGCATACTGGAAAATTTAAATGAGAGCAAAACAGATTACAGTACATTGTTTTTAGCCCTGATGTACATCATAGAGCACCCAGCTTTAGCACCCCAACCCTAGATCCTGCTGTGAAAAATCAGGGTGCGATATTTGACAGCGACCTAAATTTGAAACACAAATTACCTCCGTGGTTAGAAATGTTTTTTTTTTTTCCAGCATAGGCTTTTGGCAAAGATGAAGCCTTTTCTGCAGAGAGCAGACCTTGAAAAAGCCATTCATGCTTTCATCAGCTCTAGACTGAACTACTGTAATGCCCTGTATATTGGACTAAATCAGTTACTCCTCCACAAGTTCCAGTTAGTACAAAATGCAGCTGCTGGCCTCCTCACTCATACTCCAAAACATGCCCATATTACTCTGGTTCTCTTTGCTCTTCAATGGCTCCGAGTATGTTTTACATAACATTTCAAAATCATTCTTATTGTTTTTAAGCCATCAATGGTCTGGCCCCAGTGTACTTGGCTGATTGTTTAACTGTTCCCCACCCACCAAGTAATCTGCGCTCATCTTTACACACATCTTTGGAAGTACCAAGGACTATTGTCACGCCTGTACATCTGGTTTTATGTTTGATCATGTTTTGTTTTGTTTTCTGGACTCTTGTTCCGTTTTTTCACTTCCTGGTTTGTTTTTGTTACCATAGGTACTCATTAGTTTCCACCTGTTTCGCCTAGTCACGCCCTGATCATCAGCCTCTCACACCTGTTTCTAGTTACCACGGCCACTATTTATGTCACTTGTTTTCTGTTTATCGTTCTGGGATTTTTGCATTCTGCCTCATGCTTGCATTTCTCGTACAAACCTTCACGCCTTGCCACGCTGCTAGACCACGCCACGTAAGATCCGTGTGTTTTCTCGCCTAAGTGCAAGTTTTTGGTTTATCGAGTATCTTTGTTAGCATCTTTTGGTTTATTCATAGATAGCCATGCTGTTTTTGTTAAAGTTTTAGTATAGATTATTAGCCGCCACCGAGCGCGTTCTTTGTTTTGCCTTTTTGTATTTTAGTAATAAATAAAATGTACTTACATTCATGCCTGACTCGTCCCACATCATCCTTGCATCGAGGAAGCACAAACAACCACAGTTCCGGCATGACAACTATAGAGTTAAAAAATGGTGTGAACATTATTTTTCCGCATCTCCACCCAAGTTATGGAACTCCTTCCCACCTGAGTTGTGAGCCATCACAGACTTGGAGGCTTTTAAATCTCGACTAAAAACACATTTGTTTACATTAGCTTTTAACAAACAATTGCCATTGATTGATTGATTGATTTTTTTGATTGAAACTTTTATTAGTAGATTGCAAAGTTCAGTACATATTCCGTACAATTGACCACTAAATGGTAACACCCGAATAAGTTTTTCAACTTGTTTAAGTCGGGGTCCACGTTAATTAAATCATGGTACATATATATACTATCAGCATAATACAGTCATCACACAAGTTAATCATCATAGTATATACATTGAATTATTTACATTATTTACAATCCGGGGGGTGGGATGAAAAGCTTTGGTTGATATCAGTACTTTAATCATCAACAATTGCATCAACAAAGAAATGGACATTGAAACAGTGTAGGTCTGACTTAGTAGGATATGTACAGCGAGCAGAGAACATAGTGAGTTCAGATAGCATGAGAATAAGTATATACATTAGAAATACATTTGATAATTTACATTAGGTTCTTTACAATCCGGGGAAATGGGATGTGAATGGAGGAGGGTATTAGTAAAGGATTGAAGTTGCTTGGAGGTGTTGTTTTAGAGCGGTTTTGAAGGAGGATAGAGATGCACTTACTTTTACACCTGTTGGGAGTGCATTCCACATTGATGTGGCATAGAAAGAGAATGAGTTAAGACCTTTGTTAGATCAGAATCTGGGTTTAACATTGTTTGTGGAGCTCCCCCTGGTGTTGTGGTTAAGGAAGTAATTCGACATGTACTTCGGTATCAGGGAGGTGTAGCAGATTTTATAGACTAGGCTCAGTGCAAGTTGTTTTACTCTGTCCTCCACCCTGAGCCAGGCCACTTTGGAGAAGTGGGTTAGAGTGAGGTGTTATCTGGGGTGGAGGTCTAAAAGCAACCAGACTAGCTTGATCTGGGATGTTAGGAGTCTAGATTTGAGGGATTTGGTGGTGCTGGGGTACTAGGAGTTGCAAGCGTAATCGAAGAAGGGTTTAATTAGAGTTCCCGCTAGAATCTTCAAGGTGCTTTTGTTGACCAGAGAGGAGATTCTGTAGAGGAATCTCGTTCTTTCGTTGACCTTTTTGATTACCTTGGTTGCCATTTTATCACAGGAAAGATTGGCCTCTAGAATAGAACCTAGGTAGGTGACCTCATCTTTCCTGGTGATAACAATGTCACCCACTTTAGTAGTGAAGTCACTGACTTTCTTAAGGTTGATATGGGACCCAAATAGGATGGATTCCGTTTTACCTAAGTGTATGGATAGGTTTTTGTCAGCGAGCCAGGTGCAAATACTAAGGAGTTCTGCACTGAGGATTTGTTCCACCTGTGACTTGTCCTTGCCGGATACCAGCAGGGCCGAGTCATCCGCAAACAGGAACAATTCACAGTCGCACGCTGATGGCATGTCATTTACGTATATTAGAAACAGTAAAGGTCCTAGTATACTGCCTTGGGGGATCCACAGCTTACTAAGAGGGGAGGGGACACGGTGCCGTTTACCTCTACCACCTGTTTCTTCCCCTCCAAGTAAGATTTATTACTGTTTTAATATGCATGGTTTTACTTGCTTTTAACTTATTTTTCCTGTAAAGCACTTTGTGCACTATTGTGATGCTGTAAGGTGCAATACAAATAAACCTTGATTGATTGATTGATTGATTGATTGATTGGATTAAGAAAACCTTCAGTCAAAAAGCGATTTTCGTATTTGGCGAAAATGGCGGCAGGTGCTGCTGATGGAGACTCAGCTTAGTATGACATTGCGCAAAACCTACTATGTTAGTGAGAAAGTGATAGTTGAAGATAAACTTTTAAATTTCATCGTGGTTAAAATTAAAACTTTAAGCCATGATGGAATTGTTTTGCTGACAACAAACAATTTCTCATCAATGTGGATTGAGGAGTCCAAGTGGGTTTTATTTGACATCTGTCCTAATACGTGTCGCACACAAAGGACCACTGAAGGACACAAATAATATTAAAGCCTGCCTGAAGGTTTTAAATGAGTGTGGCGACAAAATCCCACGGTTTCTTTCCCATCACTTGGATGAGTTGCCACCTGTCGGGTTTTTCAACAAGGACGCCTCGGCGCTGCCTGGCCGAATGGAACAGCTAAGCCAAGAAGTCTCTATCCTGTGGAAGGCTTTGGAACTGCAGGCAGAAGCAAGTGGAAACTTGGGGACAATTGTCGCGCACATGGAGGTGGAGACGCAATGGACATTGGATAACAAACGTCGGACTCTCACCTGTACCGCATGAGAAGAGGGCAGGTGGAGGAGTCATCGCGTCCGGCTGTAAATCCTCTTTCCGAGGGTATGGACATCGGAATCGCTAACGCGTCACGCAGCGGGTTGGTGGGCCCTGCTCAACGACAGGAGCCTCTGGATGTCGCCCAACATCCACACGATCGCAACTGCAGTCCCCACAGTGGAGCACGTTTGTAAAAAAGGGACGCAAGTCGGGTCTTATATAGCGCCTGTACCATCAAAACCTACCAACAAGCAAACACAACAGAGATGTAAGCAGAAAAATATAGAAATTATTGGAACAGGTACTGAGACCAACACTGTGGTGGTCAAAACAAGCTGGTGAAAGTGTTTGCCACTTTGCCATTTTGGCTGCTGACACGCTGCGGGAATATTTGTCCATAAATTAAAGAATGAAACTGTGACGTGTCATAAAATCGAATCGGCCAGTATAGCAGGTATGGCTCTTTTCACATTGCTGCTGAATGAAACACTGTTGCTGACGTTGAGATAGCGTGGCTTGGTTGATAGAGCAGCTGTGCTAGCAGCCTGAGGGTTCCTGGTTCAATCCTTGGCTTCTGCCTATGTTGAAATAGTGTCAAAGGACTTTGAGTACTTTGAAGGTTGAAAAGTGCGTCTGCCTCGCTGCTTGCTGTCTATCAGTGCGCACATCCCTGCGCCACATACTTGTACTTCATGATATTTCATATAGTGCTTTTTTTCTGCAAAATGTATTCAAACATTTGGTTAACATTTTTTTTACAAAATTAATTTATAAAATGACAATTTTTTAAAAGATTCCATCCATCTATCCATTTCCTACCGCTTGTCCCTTTTGGGGTTGAGGGTGGTGCTGGAGCCTATTTCAACTGCATTCAGGCAAACAAGTCAATATTATTCAATGCAAATATGAATATTGTTTTTTTTTTCTACAGTTAGAATACATATACGTTATCCATCTTATCTATTTTAATGGCGTCACAAATATCACCAATAATCGCAGACTTTTTCGTTCAAGAGGGAGTATTTTGGAAGGTTTTCCATATTTTTTTTACTTGGTTTAGAGCACATTTGTTAATATTAATATTTTTAATAGTATTTGCCTGATTTTATGTTGCATTGGCCTTCATGCAGTTGATTGCAATGATCCGTAATCAATATTTTGTACAGGTTTTCCATTTTTTTCTGACTTGGTTTGGAGCAGATTGGTTAATGTTGATATGTTTAATACTTTTTGTCCGACTTAATGATGCATTGACTTCATGTGGTTTATTGCAATCATTCATAAATCATATTTTGTACAGGTTTTCATTTTTTTCTGACTTCCTTTAAAGCACATTTCTGAGAATACTGTTTTGTGTTTTTTTTTAATCTTTCTGCCCTATGAGCATATAGGCCTTTCTACAATTTAATGCAAATATGCATTTTTTCCCATAAAGCAAAGGCTTTTGCCCACTAGAGTATGAATATGTTTCCTGTATATGCTGCTGGGTGATACTATCATCTCTCTGCTCACTTCAGTGGACATGTGTTTGGTTATTTTTCTTAAAACAATCTGTTTGTTGATGTCAACATATATTTTTCTTTTTCTCCGTGGCTTTGTCGCTTTGCATTTAGTCCCAATAGACCTCAACTCCTGCTCACCCATGCCCGTGCGTGCGTGTGTGTGTGTGTGTGTGTGTGTGTGTGTGTGTGTGTGTGTGTGTGTGTGTGTGTGTGTGTGCGTGTGTGTGTGTGTGTGGGGGGGGGGGGGGGGGTTCTTGTATGGAAAATCATTTCATCTAGAAGAAAGCCAAATACTGCAGTCTGTGAACATTGCTCCAAAGTCAGGATTTTTTGTTGATTGAAATTGACTAGTGCAAAGGCATCAATATATGATAAGACAAGACGACAGCAAAAGAATGACTTTCCTATTCATCCCCGAAAAAACCCGCCAGGTGAACAGCTGATTTTACGACTTCTGGCGCTGACGTAAGACAACCCGTGTCCCGTATGTGAAGATAGGAGAATAAATACACTACGGTACTAAGACTATAGTCTTAGTAAAAGTCTTAGCTTTTACAGCTGGGTTGCCCAAAGTGTGGTCCATGACTCGTTCGTCATCGGCCTTAAGCACATTACAAAAAGAAAAGAAAAAAAAAATAGAGATCTCATTTCCACACCTGGAGGTGAAATCTTTCAAAATTAGGTTGGTCCTAAAAAGGAGGGATTTTTCAAATTGACTGTGTGTCGGTTTTAAAAGTGCTCCCCCTCTGGTCAACATATGAAATAACAAGTGTGTATAAGAAATGGAAATGCACCTTCTTTGGCCAAAATGTATTTAAAAAATAAATAAATAAATATGTATATCAAGACATACTGTAATAACTTGAAGTAAATAATGAAGATTAAAAAACAATTACAAACAAACAAATCACAACAAAAAACTGTACATTAGCATGGTCCTAAAGAGGTAGGCATTTTTCAGAGGGTCTCAAGAAGGTAACAAACACAAGAATAAGTGACTGTGTGTGTGTGTGTGTGTGTGTGTGTGTGTGTGTGTGTGTGTGTGTGTGTGTGTGTGTGTGTGTGTGTGCGTGTGTGTGTATGTGTGTGTGTGTGTCTGTGTGTGCGTGTGTGTGTGTGTGTGTGTGTGTGTGTGTGTTGCGGCGTGGCGCGGTTGGGAGAGTCGCCTTGCCAACAACCTGAGGGTTCCTGGTTCAATTCCCAACTTTTACCAACCCTGTCACGTCCGTTGTGTCCTTGAGCAAGACACTTTACCCTTGCTACTGATGGATCTTGATTAGGGCCTTGCAGCATGGCAGCTCCCACCATCAGTGTGTGAATGGGGGAATGTGGAAATAGTGTCAAAGCGCTTTGAGTACCTTGAAAGTAGTAAAGCGCTACACAAGTATTATCTATTTACTATAACTATTACTGGAATTGGAAACCCAGTTGATCTGCTGTTTCTTTTCTTTTCTGCCCCCCTCTTCCGTGTGGAGGGGGTGGGGGGCACAGATCTGATGGCCACGGAAGAAGTGCTGGCTGTCCAGAGTCGGGACCCGGGGTGGACCGCTCGCCTGTGCATCGGTTGGGGACATCTCTGCGCTGCTGACCTGTCTCCGCTCGGGATGGTCTCCTGCTGGCCCCATTATGGACTGGACTCTCACTATTATGTTAGATCCACTATGGACTGGACTTTCACAATATTATGCTAGATCCACTTGACATCCATTGCACCAGTCGCCCTATGGGGTGTTTCTCACTGCCATCCCACTGGGTTGAGTTTTTCCTTGCCCTGATGTGGTATCTGAACCGAGGATGTTGTTGTGGCTTGCACCAGCCCTTTGAGACACATGTGATTTAGGGCTATATAAATGAACATAGATTGATTGATTGATTGATACATGCATTATTATTATATTGTATGTACTTGGATATAGTTATCAGGTTTTGTCTCCATTGAGAATAAAACATTTTGATAATCATAAAAATATCAACACTGTATACAACAGTGGTTCTCAAGTGGGGGTACGCGTAACCCTGGGGGTACTTGAAGGTATGCCAAGGGGTATGTGTGATTTTTGGAACATATTCTAAAAATAGCAACAATTCAAAAATCCTTTATAAATATATTTATTGATTAGTACTTAAACAAAATATGAATGTAAGTTCATAAACTGAGAAAAGAACTGCAACAATGCAATATTCAGTGTTGACAGCTAGATTTTTTTGTGGACATGTTCCATGAATATTGATGTTAAAGATTTATTTTTTTGTGAAGAAATGTTTAGAATTAAGTTCATGAATCCAGATGGATCTCTATTACAATCCCCAAAGAGGGCACTTTAAGTTGATGATTACTTCTATGTGTAAAAACTTTATTTATAATTGAATCATTTGTTTATTTTTCAACAAGTTTTTAGTTATTTTTTTATCTATTTTTCCAAATAATTCAAGAAAGACCACTAAAAATGAGCAATATTTTGCACTGTTATACAATTTAATGAATCAGAAACTGATGACATAGTGCTGTATTTTACTTCTTTATCTCCTTTTTTCAACCAAAAAATGCTTTGCTCTGATTAGGGGGTACTTGAATTAAAAAAAATGTTCACAGGGGGTACATCACTGAAAAAAGGTTGAGAACCACTGGTATACAACATGAACAATAGAACAGCAAACACAGACATAAACAGAAATAAAAATAAGGGAACTGAATCATTGATACCCCTCATACGAGTACTGATAATACTCTTAAAGGCCTACTGAAATTAGATTTTCTTATTTAAACGGGGATAGCAGGTCCATTCTATGTGTCATACTTGATCACTTCGCGATATTGCCATATTTTTGGTGAAAGGATTTAGTAGAGAACATTCACAATAATCTAGGTGAGGGATCAGACAAAGAGCAGCTCGAAGACCTTTATGAAGAAGAAAAAGCATGGACCCAGATTTCCCTCACCCAGACGCGGGTCACCGGGGCCCCCCTCTGGAGCCAGGCCCGGAGGTGGGGCACGATGGCGAGCGCCTGGTGGCCGGGCCGAAGAGGCAACGTGGGTCACCCCTCCAATGGGCTCACCACCCATAGCAGGGGCCATAGAGGTCGGGTGCAATGTGAGCTGGGCGGCAGCCGAAGGCAGGGCACTTGGCGGTCCGATCCTCGGCTACAGAAGCTAGCTCTTGGGACGTGGAACGTCACCTCACTGGGGGGGGAAAGAGCCTGAGCTAGTGCGCTAAGTCGAGAAATTCCGGCTGGATATAGTCGGACTCACTTCGACGCACAGCAAGGGCTCTGGAACCACTTCCCTCGAGAGGGATTGGACCCTCTTCCACTCTGGCGTTGCCGGCAGTGAGAGGCGACTGGCTGGGGTGGCAATTCTTGTTTCTCCCCGGCTCAAAGCCTGTACGTTGGAGTTCAACCCGGTGTACGAAAGGGTAGCCTCCCTCCGCCTACGGGTGGGGGAACGGGTCCTGACTGTTGTTTGTGCTTACGCACCAAACAGCAGTTCAGAGTACCCACCCTTTTTGGGAACACTCGAGGGAGTACTGGAAAGTGCTCCCCCAGGTGATTCCCTTGTCCTACTGGGAGACTTCAACGCTCACGTTGGCAACGACAGTGAAACCTGGAGAGGCGTAATTGGGAAGAATGGCCGCCCGGATCTGAACCCGAGTGGTGTTTTGTTATTGGACTTTTGTGCTCGTCACAGTTTGTCCATAACAAACACCATGTTCAAGCATAAGGGTGTCCATATGTGCACTTGGCACCAGGACACCATAGGCCGCAGTTCCATGATCGACTTTGTAGTTGTGTCATCGGATTTGCGGCCTTATGTTTTGGACACTCGGGTGAAGAGAGGGGCGGAGCTTTCTACCGATCACCACCTGGTGGGGAGTTGGCTGCGATGGTGGGGGAGGATGCCGGACAGACCTGGCAGGCCCAAACGCATTGTGAGGGTCTGCTGGGAATGTCTGGCAGAGTCTCCTGTCAGACAAAGTTTCAATTCCCACCTCCGGAAGAACTTTGAACATGTCACGAGGGAGGTGCTGGACATTGAGTCCGAGTGGACCATGTTCCGCACCTCTATTGTCGAGGCGGCAGATCGTAGCTGTGGCCGCAAGGTAGTTGGTGCCTGTCGGGGCGGCAATCCTAAAACCCCTTGGTGGACACCAGCGGTGAGGGATTCCGTCAAGCTGAAGAAGGAGTCCTATCGGGTCCTTTTGGCTCATAAGACTCCGGAGGCAGTGGACAGGTACCGACAGGCCAAGCGGTGTGCAGCTTCAGCGGTCGCGGAGGCACTCGGACATGGGAGGAGTTCGGGGAAGCCATGGAAAACGACTTCCAGACGGCTTCAAAGCGATTCTGGACCACCGTCCGCCGCCTCAGGAAGGGGAAGCAGTGCACTATCAACACCGTGTATGGTGCGGATGGTGTTCTGCTGACCTCAACTGCGGATGTTGTGGATAAGTGGAAGGAATACTTCGAAGACCTCCTCAATCCCACCAACACGTCTTCCTATGAGGAAGCAGTGCCTGGGGAATCTGTGGTGGACTCTCCTATTTCTGGGGCTGAGGTCGCTGAGGTAGTTAAAAAGCTCCTCTGTGGCAAGGCTCTAGGGGTGGACGAGATCCGCCCGGAGTTCCTTAAGGTTCTGGATGCTGTGGGGCTGTCTTGGTTGACAAGACTTTGCAGCATCGCGTGGACATCGGGGGCGGTACCTCTGGATTGGCAGACCGGGGTGGTGGTTCCTCTCTTTAAGAAGGGGGACCGGAGGGTGTGTTCCAACTATCGTGGGATCACACTCCTCAGCCTTCCCGGTAAGGTTTATTCAGGTGTACTGGAGAGGAGGCTACGCCGGATAGTCGAACCTCGGATTCAGGAGGAACAGTGTGGTTTTCGTCCTGGTCGTGGAACTGTGGACCAGCTCTATACTCTCGGCAGGGTTCTTGAGGGTGCATGGGAGTTTGCCCAACCAGTCTACATGTGCTTTGTGGACTTGGAGAAGGCATTCGACTGTGTCCCTCGGGAAGTCCTGTGGGGAGTGCTCAGAGAGTATGGGGTATCGGACTGTCTTATTGTGGCGGTCCGCTCCCTGTACGATCAGTGCAAGAGCTTGGTCCGCATTGCCGGCAGTAAGTCGAACACATTTCCAGTGAGGGTTGGACTCCACCAAGGCTGTCCTTTGTCACCGATTCTGTTCATAACTTTTATGGACAGAATTTCTAGGCGCAGTCAAGGCGTTGAGGGGTTCCGGTTTGGTAACCGCAGGATTAGGTCTCTGCTTTTTCCAGATGATGTGGTCCTGATGGCTTCATCTGACCGGGATCTTCAGCTCTCGCTGGATCGGTTCGCGGCCGAGTGTGAAGCGACCGGAATGAGAATCAGCACCTCCAAGTCCGAGTCCATGGTTCTCGCCCGGAAAAGGGTGGAATGCCATCTCTGGGTTGGGGAGGAGACCCTGCCCCTAGTGGAGGAGTTCAAGTACCTAGGAGTCTTGTTCACGAGTGAGGGAAGAGTGGATCGTGAGATCGACAGGCGGATCGGTGCGGCGTCTTCAGTAATGCGGACGTTGTACCGATCCGTTGTGGTGAAGAAGGAGCTGAGCCGGAAGGCAAAGCTCTCAATTTACCGGTCGATCTACGTTCCCATCCTCACCTATGGTCATGAGCTTTGGGTCATGACCGAAAGGATAAGATCACGGGTACAAGCGGCCGAAATGAGTTTCCTCCGCCGTGTGGCGAGGCTCTCCCTTAGAGATAGGGTGAGATGCTCTGCCATCCGGGAAGAACTAAAAAGTAAAGCCGCTGCTCCTTCACATCGAGAGGAGCCAGATGAGGGGGTTCGGGCATCTGATCAGGATGCCACCCGAACGCCTCCCTAGGGAGGTGTTTAGGGCACGTCCAACCGGTAGGAGGCCACGGGGAAGACCCAGGACACGTTGGGAAGACTATGTCTCCCGGCTGGCCTGGGAACGCCTCGGGATCCCCCGGGAAGAGCTAGACGAAGTGGCTGGGGAGAGGGAAGTCTGGGTTTCCCTGCTTAGGCTGTTGCCCCCGCGACCCGACCTCGGATAAGCGGAAGATGATGGATGGATGGATGGATGATGGATGGACATTCACAATAAAGTTCGCAACTTTCGGTGCTAAGAGAAAAGCAATGCCTCTACCGGAAGTCGCAGACGATGACGTCACATGTTGATGGCTTCTCACATATTCACATTGATTTTAATGGGAGCCTCCAACAAAAAGTGCTATTCGGACCGGAAAAACGACAATTTCCCCATTTACTAGGATAATTCTGGGAAATCCCTTATTTTTCTATTGTGTTGCTAGTGTTTTAGTGAGTTTAACAGTACGTGATAGTCGGAAGGGTGTCTCCACGGGTTTCTTGACGCCAGTGTCTCAGGGGAGTCGATGGCAGCTGTGGACGGCACAAGCTCAGCTTTTCTCCGGTAAGAAGCAACTTTTAAACCAGAATTTTCTCACCGAAACCTGCTGGTTGACATTTCGTCGTGATTCGTGTTCGCTTGACCGCGCTCTGATCCATAGTAAAGTTTCACCTCCAGGAATTTTAAACAAGGAATCACCATGTGTTTGTGTGGCTAAAGGCTAAAGCTTCCCAACTCCATCTTTATACTTTGACTTCTCCAATATTAATTGAACAAATTGCAAAAGATTTAGCAACACAGATGTCCAAAATACCGTGTAATTATGCGATTAAAGCAGATGATTTTTAGCTGTGTTTGTGCACAGCGCTCATACTTCCTAAAAACCCTTGACGTCTTGCATACACGTCATCATTACACAACGTTTTCAAGATGAAACTCCCAGGAAATTTAAAATTGCAATTTAGTAAACTAAAAAGGCCGTATTGGCATGTGTTGCAATGTTAATATTTCATCATTGATGTATAAACTATCCGACTGCGTGGTGGGTAGTAGTGGGTTTCAGTAGGCCTTTAATACCTATTCAGTACTGTCGCTAGTTGATATTGATACTATTGACAGTTGGATTGAATCAAGATGTCAGTCACACAATGTCCGTGAACGCAGCACATTTAAATAGGTCGCAGGGTGGACTCTGCTTGCGGTGACGTCATACAGCAAGGCGGGGCTTGCTGGCAGGTGAACGGGACATCGTACAGGTGTGAAGTCAGCGACATGTGCGTTCAGAAAAAGACTTCCAAGGGTTGAGTGGTGTTACGCGCGCCAAGCCATGGCGGATAGGTGCGTGGGAAACTGCGCGCCTATGTTCTTCCTCGCCGTGGTTTTTGATGTCGCCGGTCTAATTGTTCTTCTGGTCGGGATCTTCGGCAACTTGAACGTGGACGGACGCTTCTACGGAGACTTCCTCATCTACACGGGCTCGCTCGTCATCTTCCTCAGCTTGGTGTGGTGGGTGCTGTGGTACACCGGCAACGTGCGGCTGGAAGCCGACCGTAGAAGAAGCTCTCTGGACGCCCGCTTCACGCACTGGGCGAGGAAGATCTCCGAGAGGCTGTCCAGAAGCGCCATCAAGTCTCTGGAGAAGAACAACTATGGAAAGGACGTGAACGGGATCTCGTCTTCTGACGCGCACTCGAGGATTACGTTGGAACGGAATGGCACCTGTCCCGCGGGTCACCACAACAAGGGGTTTGACGGCGGGACCGAGTGCGCTCCTGACCGCAAAAACATGGAGCTAGGGGTGTTGAGGAACTCTGGTGAGAATCTGCAGTCTGTGCAGGACAAAGCAGAGAGGATTCTCTAAAATGGTGCGTATGACTTTTGTACAGAAACCATTATTCCATTGTTGTTTTGGCAACTTTAATGGCCACCGGATAATCTAGGCCAGGGGTGTCCAAAGTACAGCTCTCACACCTTTTTTCCACATAAGGAGAAAAGTTGATGCTAATAACACAAAGCGGACATAGATTATTTTATACGAATAACTTTTTTGCATATTGGATTGGTTTTAGTCCATCTTGATTTTTTCCAGAATGTGATCCAAGGTGGGAAAAAGGTTAGTCAGCCATGATGTACTGTAAACTCACAATTAGTTTCCAAAATTTAATGTAAAGTAGAACCTTGCAATTAGCATCAACCTTTACATTTGCATCTTTTAAAGGCCTACTGAAATGAGATTTTCTTATTTAAACGGGGATAGCAGGTCTATTGTATGTGTCATACTTGATAATTCCGCGATATTGCCATATTTTTGCTGAAAGGATTTAGTAGAGAACATCCACGATAAAGTTCGCAACTTTCGGTGCTAAGAGAAAAGCCCTGCTTCTACTGGAAGTCGCAGACGATGACGTTACACGTTTGGTGGCTCCTCACATATTCACATTATTTTTAATGGGAGCCTCCAACAAAAAGTGCTATTGGAACCGAGAAAACGACAATTTACCCATTAATTTGAGCGAGGATGAAAGATTAGTGTTTGAGGATATTAATAGCGACTGACTAGAAAAAAAATAAGTAAAAAAAAAAAAAAAACGCGATTGCATTGGGACGGATTCCGATGTTTTTAGAGACATTTACTTGGATAATTCTGGGAAATCCCTTATCGTTCTATTGTGTTGCTAGTGTTTTACTGAGTTAAATAGTACCTGATCGTCGGAAGGGTTTGTCCACGGGTGTGTTGACGCCAATGTCTCAGGGGAGTCGACGGCAGCTTTATGGACGGCACAAGCTCAGCTGATCTCCGGTAAGAAGCGACTTTTTACCACAATTGTCTCACCGAAACCTGCTGGTTGTCATTCCGTCGTGATTCATGTTTGCTTGACCGCGCTCTCATCCATAGTAAAGTTTCACCTCCAGGAATTTTAAACAAGGAATCACCTTGTGTTTGTGTGGCTAAAGACTAAAGCTTCCCAACTCCATCTTTCTACTGTGACTTCTCCAATATTTTTGAACAAATTGCAAAAGATTCAGCAACACAGATCTCCAAAATACTGTGCAATCATGCCGTTAAAGCAGACGACTTTTAGCTGAGTGTGTGTGCAGCCCTCATACTTCCTAAAAACTTGTGACGTGTTGCGTACACGTCATCATTACACAAGGTTTTCAAGACGAAACTCCAGAGAAATTTAAAATTGTAATTTAGTAAACTAAAAAGGCCATATTGGCATGTGTTGCAATGTTAATATTTCATCATTGATATATAAACAATCAGACTGCGTAGAGGGTAGTAGTGGGTTTCAGCAGGCCTTTAACAATTATGCCATTGTAGTTATTAATCGTTTATTTTGTTAAAAGCCTCAAATGAGTCCAATAGCCAAATGTAAAGTAACGGTAAATGGGTTATACTTCTATAGTGCTTTTCTACCTTCGAGGTACTCAAAGTGCTTTGACACTATTTCCACATTTACCCATTCACACACACATTCACACACTGATGGCGGAAGCTGCATGCAAGGCGCTAACCACGACACATCAGGAGCAAGGGTGAAGTGTCTTGCTCAAGGACACAACGGATGTGACTAGGTTGGTAGAAAGTGGGGATTGAACCAGGAACCCTCAGGTTGCTGGCAAGGTCACTCTCCCATCCCCGCCACACCGTCCCCGTCTAATAGTAATACGAGTCTAATACAAGGGTGTCAAACGTATGGCCGGATGAGTTGGCTAAGTATGAAAATGAGCCAAAATTTTTGAATGAAAGAAACTGCTGTTCTAAATGTGTTCACTAGACGTCGCAATAGCAATTATTTGTATCTTTGTAGATGATGCTGCATATGTAAAAGAAAAAAAAAATCACACGATATTAGTGCACCAGTCGAGAAAAATAATCAAACTACATAAATAACTTACTGTAATTTTGGTATATATTCTTTTATCTTATAGATTAAAAAATAAACACATTATCACATAATTTATTCATGAAATATAAATAGTGACAAATAAAGACAACATGTGTGTCTAAAAAAAAACAACAACAACATTATGATTTGTACATTTTCAGAATGTGCTTATTCTATTTTTAAACGAAGAAAACAATCTGAAGTTGTATTTATATAAGTTATCGTGATGTGACTTTACCAGTCCGGCCCACTTGGGAGTAGATTTTTCTCCATGTGGCCCCCCATCTAAAATGAGTTTGATGCCTCTGGTCTAGTAATTACTATAGGGTTATTGGTAAAATAATTCCGAATTAAGTAAAAGTGCCATTTGCAACTTCCTCACAGTGACATTTTTCAAAGCAAAAAATATAACAAGAACCCCAATGTTTCCCTTAGTGGTTTAACAAAACACATTTGTGTGACAAATTTTTCACAATTATAAAGCTTATGTAATAAAAAACATTTTCCGGTCCAAATAAAATGATTGCTGTTTAGGGTGGTCACTTTTCCAGTCTTGCCAACACGTACCCGCAGGAAGCGCTTGCACACATACAAAAAGCAGGCAAACAGACGCAACAGATAATTTTCCGTCTTGTTGTTGTAATGATAGAATATATACTCAACGACAGTAATTGGCTAGCAACACGTAAAGCTAACTCACGAGAATGTGTTACATACGTACCTAAATACGTCATCACATAGGTACATAATTATTTCATTATTAATTACGTCACTACGTATTTCGCCACACCTAGTGTGTGTGTGACAATCAAAAAGAAAAAAGAACTAAAAAGCGGCGTATACTGTGTAAAATACATTAGAAAGTTGGCGCCCTCTAGGCATCTGTGTAAATGTTGCAAGCAGTCCCTCTAAATCAGCATTTATCCTTGATTCATGTCAGCTTTATTGCGTTGGGGAGCCAAATGTTGGCGACTCTTATATTTGGGATGTGTTCGCGTCCGTGCGTGTTACGCTTGCGTGTGTTTTGGTGGGTTTGGGCTATTGAGAAAATTATCCACCCAGTCAAAATAAAGATCCAGCATTTATTGAATGTGATTGCTCCCCCAGCGACCACACGCAATACAGAGAGTAGATGATGAATTGTAAACATGTAGAGACAAAAATGACATTCTCTTGAGTCTTCTAAATGCTATATATTAGATACAGTGGGGTAAAAAAGTATTTAGTCAGCCACCGATTGTGCAAGTTCTCCCACTTAAAATGATGACATAACAGAGGTCTGTAATTTTCATCATAGGTACACTTCAACTGTGAGAGACAGAATGTGAAAAAAATCCAGGAATTCACATTGTAGGAATTTTAAAGAATTTATTTGTAAATTATGGTGGAAAATAAGTATTTGGTCAACCATTCAAAGCTCTCACTGATGGAAGGAGGTTTTGGCTCAAAATCTCACGATACATGGCCCCATTCATTCTTTCCTTAACACGGATCAATCGTCCTGTCCCCTTAGCAGAAATACAGCCCCAAAGCATGATGTTTCCACCCCCATGCTTCACAGTAGGTATGGTGTTCTTGGGATCAACTCAGTATTCTTCCTCCAAACACGACGAGTTGAGTTTATACCAAAATGAATACATGGATGATACAGCAGAGGATTGGGAGAATGTCATGTGGTCAGATGAAACCAAAATATAACTTTTTGGTATAAACTCAACTCGTCGTGTTTGGAGGAAGAAGAATACTGAGTTGCATCCCAAGAACACCTCCCCTACTGTGAAGCATGGGGGTGGAAACATCATGCTTTGGGGCTGTTTTTCTGCTAAGGGGACAGGACGATTGATCCGTGTTAAGGAAAGATTGAATGAGGCCATGTATCGTGAGATTTTGAGCCAAAATCTCCTTCCATCCGTGAGAGCTTTGAATGGTTGACCAAATACTTATTTCCCACCATAATTTACAAATAAATTCTTTAAAATTCCTACAATGTGAATTCCTGGATTTTTCCCCCCCATTCTGTCTCTCACAGTTGAAGTGTACCTATGATGAAAATTACAGACCTCTGTCATCATTTTAAGTGGGAGAACTTGCACAATCGGTGGCTGACTAAATACATTTTTGCCTCACTGTACAAGTATTGTGAAATGTAACTGTGGTGGATCGATCGCAATGCAGTTGGCAGTGCTCTATACAGAGATGAGGCGATTCGTGGATTTGCTCGATGTCACCAATGATGTAAATACGTTGACTTATGTGAATTGCGTCGGGGCATTGAGGAAAGATGGCCGCACGCAGAGAACAAAATGTAATGCAAATGGCTTTTTTACAGCAACACTGCTGCAGTGCTCAAGAACTTACAAAACCCCAAACCAGTGAAGTTGGCACATTGTGTAATTCGTAAAATAAAAACAGAATACAATGATTTCCAAATCCTTTTCAAACTATACTATATTGAATAGACAAATAATCATTAACACACAATTTAACGGCAGCAACACTTTGCAAAAAAGTTGGCATGGGCATTTTTACCACTGTGTGACATGGCCTTTCCTTTTAACAGCACTCACTAAACATTTGGGAACCGAGGAGACCAATATTTGAGGCTTTTCAGTTGGAATTCATTCCCATTCTTGCTTTAAGTTGTTCAACAGTTTGGGGTCTCCGTTGTGGTATTTTAGGCTATATATTCCATCCATCCTTTTTTCTACCACTTATTCCCGTTTGGGGTCACGGGGTTGCCTATCTCCGCCTTCAGGCGGAAGGCGGCGTACACCCTGGACAAGTCGCCACCTCATCGCAGGGCCAACACAGATAGACAGACAACATTCACACTCACATTCACAAACTAGGGACAATTTAGTGTTGCCAATCAACCTATGCCCAGGTGCATGTCTTTGGAAGTGGGAGGGAGCCGGAGTACCCGGAGGGAACCCACGCATTCACGGGGAGGACATGCAAACTCCACACAGAAAGATCCCGAGCCCGGGATTGAACCCTGACTACTCAGGCTCTCATATTGTGAGGCAGACTTACTAACCCCTCTGCCACCATGAAGCCAGGCACACATTTTCAATGGGAGACAGGTCTGCACTACACGCATCCCAGTCTAGTATCCGCTCTCTTTTACTATGAAGCCACGCTATTGTAACATGTGGCTTGGCATTGTCTTGCTGAAATAAGCAGGGGCGTCCATGATAACGTTGCTTGGATGACAACATATGTTGCTCCAAAACCTGTATGTACCATTCAGAAATAATGGTGCCTCCGCAGATGTGTAAGTTACCCATGCTTTGGGCACTAATACACCCCCATACAATCACAGATGCTGGCTTTTGAACTTTGCGCCTATAACAATCCGGATGGTTCTTTTCCTCTTTGTTCCGGAAGACACAATGTCCACAGTTTCCAAAAACAATTTGAATTGTGGACTTGTCAGACCACAGAACACTTCCACTTTTCATCAGTCCATTTCAGATGAGCTTGGGCCCAGCAAAGCCGGCAGCATTTCTGGGCGTTGTTGATAAATGGCTTTCGATTTGCATAGTAAAGTTTTAACTTGCATTTACAGATGTAGCTACAAACTTTAGATACAAACTATAGTTTTCTAAAGTGTTCCACAACCCATGTGGTGATATCCTTAACACATTGATGTCGCTTTTTGAGGCAGTACCGCCTGAGGGATGGAAGGTCCGTAATATCATCGCTTACGTGCAGTGATTTTTCCAGATTCTCTGAACCTTTTGACGATATTACGGACCGTAGATGGTGAAATCCCGTAAATTCCTTGCAATAGCTTGTTGAGAAATGTTGTTCTTAAACTGTTCGACAATTTGCTCATTCATTTGTTCATAAAAAGAAGCTACTTTTATACCCAATCATGGCACCCACCTGTTCCCAAATAGCCTGTTCACCTGTGGATTTTCAAAATAAGTGTTTGATGAGCATTCCTCAACTTTATCAGTCTCCTTTGCCACTTGTTCCAGCTTTTTTGAAACATGTTGCAGGCTTCAAATTCTAAATGAGATAATATTTGCAAAAAATAACAAAGTTTACCAGTTCGAACCTTAAGTATCTTGTCTTTGCAGTATATTTAATTGAATATAGCTTGAAAAGGATTTGCTAGTCATTGTATTTGTGTTTTTATTTACGCTATATACAACGTTTCAACTTCACTGATTTTGGGGTTTGTAAAAAGATGGCATTAAAAGACTTTTCTACAGGATGGTTGAGAAAGTAAACAAGGTAATTTAACCTTTTATACTGGACTGAACAACATACATTTTAGGTTTCTAGACATAAGAAAATTGTAGTTTGGGGTTATTCATACATAAAAGTTGTTTCACCACTACAGATGCAAAAATAAAAATAAATCTATAGCTGAGTGGAATAAATTATCGTACAGACCTACTGCGTATACTTGTGTCGGTATATCTATTATCATACCATTCCCTCCCAACCTACACACACAAACTCGCTGTGTAAACTTTACAGAGATTAAATGGGACAATGAAAAAGGATAATTAATTCCAAATTGTTAAGGACAACCTAAAATCATCAGACCGGAGGTTGGGTCTTGGGTCCAGTTGGATGTTCCAACAGGACAATGACCCCAAACACATGTCAAAAAAAGTCAAGGAATTGCTAAATCAGGCTAGAATTAAGGTTTTAGAATGGCCTTCCCAAAATCCTGACTTAAACCCCAATGAAAACATGTGGACAATGCTGAAGAAACAAGTCTATGTCAGAAAATCAAAAAATTTAGCTGAACTGCACAGATTTTGTCAAAAGGTGTGGTCAAAAATTCAACCAGAAGCTTGTGGATGGCTACCAAAAGCACCTTATTGCAGTGAAACTTGCCAAAGGACATGTTACCAAATATTAACATTGCTGTATGTATACTTTTGACCCTGCAGATTTGGTCACCGTTTCCGTAGACCCATAATAGATTCATAAAAGAATCAAACGATAGCGCTCTTTTCATCACAGCAGACGAGAGATGAGAAGACAAGCCCCTTTACGAGAGTCACCTTGCGCAGGTACTGACCCAAGCAGTGGAGGAGAATGGAATATAAAGATATCCCAGTCACAAGTGATAATGCCAAAAATAAAATAATTGCAGTGAATGAGGCAGGACTGGGGCCACAGATAGGGTGCTTTGCACATGTAGTGAATTTGGCATCACATCTCAGTCAATAGGATGGAGCGCCTCCTTGGGAGGATCAGGAAGGCTTCCTACTTCCACCAAAGCACAACAGCTGCTTATGTGCTTAAGAGAAAATAAGAAATGCTAAAGCTGGCTACTCATAAGCTCATACATGTTGTCCCAACAAGGTGGAACTGCACTTTTGATATGTTGCAGCAGCAGGCTCTGCATTGACCCACAAGACCCTGAAGACCAATGTCAAAGACATCATCACCCTGTCTGATGATGATGTGAGAGTGGCAGAGGAGGTCCTCCAGGTGCCTAAACCCCTCAAAACTGTTACATCTCTGCTGAGCACTGAAACTTCACCATCTGTGTCAATGATCCTGCCACGGAAAGAAAGGATTCTACAATCCATGCCTCCAAGTGTGGTAGACAGCAGCATCACTCCAGATGTCCAGCTTTATTTCACTACCTATATGTCAAGAAAGCTGTTGTGCATTCTTCTGTTGCACTTTAAATTGTTTTTTTTTTTAATTAATGGTCATTGGTCCAAGTTTAAAGAAAGGAGAAATGCCTTTTTATGTGGCACTGTTTTTCATTAATTATGTTAAAAAGAAGATGTTATGCCTTGTGCACTTGAACTTGAGTTTATATATTTTAATTTAATAATTTAAAAGTGTTTTTTTTTTTGCTGATAAGAGAAACGATCCGAACCGTGAGTTTTTTGATCTGTTCCACCTCTACAAGGCACCGTGAATTGATTTACGTGGACCCCGACTTAAACAAGTTGAAAAACTTATTGAGGTGTTACCATTTAGTCGTTAATTGTACGGAATATGTACTGTGCAATCTATTAGTAAATTATTTGCAAATCATTGTATTCCGTTTATATTTACATCTAACACAATTTCCCAACTCATGGAAATGGGGTTTGTATATATGTGTGTGTGTGTGTATATATATATATTTGTATATTTATAAATATATATGTGTATGTATGTATGTATATATATTCGTGTGTATATATATATATATATGTGTGTGTGTGTGTGTGTGTATGCATATATATATATATGTGTGTGTGTGTATACATATATATGTGTGTATATATATATATATGTGTGTGTGTGTGTATACATATTTATATGTATGTATATATATATATATATATATATATATGTATGTATATATATATATATATATATATACACACACAAACTCTGTTTCCATATGAGTTGGGAAATTGTGTTAGATGTAAATATAAACGGAATACAATGATTTGCAAATAATTTTTAACCCATATTCAGTTGAATATGCTACAAATACAACATACCGGTATTTGATGTTCAAACTGATAAACATTTTTTTGTGCAAATAATCATTAACTTTACAATTTGATGCTAGCAACATGTGACAAAGAAGTTGGGAAAGGGGGCAGTCCACATTTCAAATTGTTTTTGGAAATATTCAACATCGTGTCATCCGGACCAAAGGGGAAGCGAACCATCCAGACTGTTTTCGACGCAAAGTTCAAAAGCCAGCATCTGTGATGGTATGGGGGTGCATTAGTGCCCAAGACATGGGTAACTTACACATCTGTGAAGGCACCATTAATGCTGAAAGGTACATACAGCTTTCGGAACAACATATGCTGCCATCCAAGCACCGTCTTTTTAATGGACGCCCCTGCTTATTTCAACAAGACAATGCCAAGCCACATTCAGCACGTGTTACAACAGCGTGGCTTCGTAAAAAAAGAGTGCGGGTACTTTCCTGGCCCGCCTGCAGTCCAGACCTGTCTCCCATCGAAAATGTGTGGCGCATTGTGAAGCGTAAAATAGCACAGCGGGGACCCCGGACTGTTGAACGACTGAAGCTCTACATAAAACAAAAATGGGAAAGAATTCCACTTTCAAAGCTTCAACAATTGGTTTCCTCAGTTCCCAAACATTTGAGTGTTGGAAAAAGAAAAGGTGATGTTACACAGTGGTGAACATGCTCTTTCCCAACTTCTTTGGCACGTGTGTATATATATAGTATGTGTGTATATATATATATATATATATATATATATATATATATATATATTGTCTGACAAATGTCTACACGTTAACAAATGTCAGGGAGATTTTAAAGGCAATTAAAATGGAAATGGGAGGCCCAATATGGATCCTTGAGCTACTCTTACAGAACAATCTTAAATGTTATGATATGGTTTCATCCATTGGCCTTCGGTTATTTCTGTTTTGTTCTGGGAATTCATAAAAAAGAACTTTACTTTTTTAGGCGCGTTATGACCTATTTTCCCACGACGTTGCTTTGTGGGTCTATAAACTTTGTCCAACTCTTAAGTATTTTTAATATGGTAGGTTAATAAATGTGTACCATATTTCTGTTAGTGTTGCACATACTGTTTATCCCTTGACTGAGCTTTTTTGGCTTTTGTGCTTAATTTTAATGTATGTAAAGTAAATTTGACAGGTTTTGCAGGCTTATTGTTATCTAATCAGCACCACGACACCACTACCACCCGTGTCATCATCTTTTCATCCAACAATACATATTCTTTAAAGAGTAAAGCACAGGCTTGTAAAATTGTTCATGTGCATCTACTTTTATTTCTGTCAATAATGTTTCATGCCACTGATATTCCTCCTCTTCTTCGCAGGTCAAATTACCCTTAACATATCGACTGGACTTTAAGTACTGCTTTTTAAAGACAGAACACTTTTTTTATTTTTAAATGAGGATTTCTTATTTAGGGACACACTCCAACTAAAAGCAGAAGGGATGCAAGCAGAAGAAGAAAATGTTTTTTTTTTAATGTAAATAGTGATTCTCTGTGTTTTTCTTTTTGTGACAAATGTTATTTTTTTTTTAGAATAAAGTTGACCAATAGTTAAATGTACAGTACTTCAGTGTAAACTTGTGTTGTGTATTGGGAGATACATGGGTGCACACAGTGCGGTCACTGCCAATGGTACCTTGTGGTACCTAATTTCTTTCTTTTTCTTAGTTTATTTCGAACATGAATATTTACAACACAATACATCAGACAATACAATATTACCTCACATCTCATCATGCCCGAAAAGGATTGGGAAGAAGCAAAGCTTATTTAATTTGACCCCTTTCCCACATCAGAGCGCCCATATATACATTCATCTACTAATTTGCTAGGGGGAAAAAAAATTTCAATCCCTCATCTACAGTATCATTTATGCAATTGCATAGTGTGGTGTTTGTTTGGGAGGTGGTTGAGGTACACATGCACTCGTATGGCTGGTTGTATTTTAAACATTTTCATAATAGAAATCAATAGAAATATTTAACAATGTCAAATCATTGCTCTCTCAGAATCAACAAAAACGCTTGACAATTCACCCTTGGTCCTGATGGGTGCTGGTTAGCGCCTTGCATGGCAGCTCCCTCCATCAGTGTGTGAATGTGTGTGTGAATGGGTGAATGTGGAAGTAGTGTCAAAGCGCTTTGAGTACCTTGAAGGTAGAAAAGCGCTATACAAGTACAACCCATTTACCATTCATATAATGCTGTTCACTCCTGTAGATCAGAAAGAGTAAGACGTGGTGTGACAATTTGTCCATAACAGCCTTCAATTTTATGCGAGGGATGATCTTGCTTTTGAGTGTCATTCAACCGGTTTTAAAATCTCTCTTTGTTGAAATTCCTTCATGTTCATTCTTTAATGGTAAGAACATAACAGTAGGATGTATCTATCGACTCCCTGATAAAGATATAACACGCTTCAATGCTATTCTTGCATCAACACTAGATGTAATAATAAAGAAAATAAGATATGTTTCCTTTGAGGGGATTATAATATTGATCTATTTAAAAAAGATAATGTATCAAATGCTGATTTTCTGAATACAATGTACTCCAACTGTCCTTATCCTGTGATTTACAGGCCATCAAGAGTTACGAGTTCTTCTACAACTCTTATTGATAATATATGTATGTATGTAATGTAGCTCAATCAGAAATTTTGGTAAATGATTCATCAGATCACTTCCCTGTATTCCATCTTTCCTTGCCAAATAAGACTGAACATGTGGAAGCAACCAACAGCCCTAAACGTAGAATGTTTAACATTAGGAATACTGAACGGTTTGAGAGGTTGATAGGCAATTTTTCCTGGGACAATGATTATGAACATTGTGATGTACAGCATGCTTACCAGACATTCATTAAGTATTTTAATTCTGTCTTTCATTGTTGCTTTCCTTTGGTCAAATCCAGGAAGAAAGTGCCTGAAGGCCTTTGGAAACCCTGGTTTACAACAGGTCTTCTATAGTTAAAAATACATTGTATAAAAAATTCCTCATAAATCCCATTCAACTTAATTCTGCGATTAATAAAAAAAATATCAAAATCAAAATCTTATCATTCGCTAAGGATAACTAAGAAAAAGTACTTTTCCAATAAATTCAGAGTCTCATCAGACTAAATGCACTCGGAAAATTGTCAATGAACTTCTCAACAGAAGAAAATCGAATGCACCCCTACCATCTCAGTTCAAGGATGGTGACAAGATGAATAATGACCCTGTTACAGTAAATTAATTTAACACATTCTTTACAAATGTGGGTTCAGCACTGTCAAAGCATATGGGAAACTCCAAATAGCGAATATCTAGATTATAGTTTGAAGATATTAATGAAACAGAGTTATTGGAATTAATTTCTATCTTGGAAGATATCAGCAGCTGGTCATGATGATAGGTGCTTCGTTGATTAAATCAGTTTCCTCCTAAATCCCTTGCACACATATTTAACCTATCCCTGCAATCTGGGGAGGTTCCATCAGATGTAAAAATAGATCCAAGACTTTTTAATAATTATTGGCCAATATCAGTTGTACAAAAGACTCTCTGTAAAACTTGTTTTCTCATTGTGTCATTGTTTTGCTTGAGAGTAGTTCACTTTTACAACACTGGAGGGGGCATTGAATGCATTATTACATCAGCAAACTCTGACAGTTACGGTGAACTTCGATGTCAATTGTTTAATTGGCAGTGTGTGTCAATACAAAGAAACCACACACACGCAAAGGAACAACTCATGCATGTCTTCAATAAACAATTGAACCGGAAAATCTGGACTTGGACAATCTATTATTTTATCCTGCACTCACCTGAACAAATAATTGCTGTCCTGGCCCGTCACCCTGAAGTGATTGCTAATCCATACTAAACCAGTCAGAGTCGTCACTACATCAGTGTTACTGTGTGTGACAGACTCGTTCCGTCGTGTGGGTTCCAAGGACCAATAAGGATAGACATCGCTGCGAGCAGGTTTAGACTTCTTTATTTTTCAACGAATGCGTCCCTTGCTTTCCAGCCTTTCCGCTTGTCTGCTCGCTCTTCCGCTCGCTTTTCAGCTTCACACGTCGTCGTCTTACTTCGGCTCTCAGCCTCTTGCGCTCGGCAACTGCTTCTCTCTCGCTCACGTTCTTCTCTCCGACTCTCCCTCCATGTTCACGGCTGCCGCCCTTTTACACAGTTCACGGAGATTAAAAGGGAACATTATCACAATTTCAGAAGGGTTAAAACCAATAAAAATCAGTTCCCAGTGGCTTATTTTATTTTTCAAAGTTTTTTTCAAAATTTTACCCATCATGGAATATCCCGAAAAAAGGCTTTAAAGTGCCTGATTTTCGCTATCTGTAAATCCAGCCGTCCATTTTCCTGTGACATCACTGCGTAACACCAATACGAACATGGCAGATAGAACAGCAAGATATAACGACATCAGCTCGGATTCAGACTCGTATTTCAGCGGCTTAAGCGATTCAACAGATTACGCATGTATTGAAACGGATGGTTGGAGTGTGGAGGCAGATAGAGAAAACAAAATTGAAGGAGAAACTGAAGCTATTGAGCAATATCACGATGGACAAAGGCAACACGGTCAAATTCGGCGATTGCCTTCTAACCAACGATTGCATCTTTTGACCACTGGAGCAACTTAAATCCGTCGATTGGTAAGTGTTTGTTTGGCATTAAATATGGGTGGAGGGAAAGGCTGGATGCAAATATAGCTACAAATGTACATATAGCTAGCCTAAATAGCATGTTAGCATCGATTAAATGGCAGTCATGCCGTGACCAAATATGTCTGATTAGCACATAAGTCAATAACATCAACAAAACTCACCTTTGTAATTTTGATGACTTTATCGTTGGAAATGCATCTGCTTTGAGTGTCGCAGGATATCCACACATCTCTGTCGTAGCATCGCTATCGTCGGTAAAATGTGCAGAACAAACGAGGGACTTTCGCATCTTTCGACCACTGGTGCAACTTGAATCTGTCGATTGGTATGTGTTTGTTTGGCATTAAATGTGAGTGGAGGGAAAGGCTGGAATCAAATATAGCTACAAATGAGGCATATTGATGCAATATGTACATACAGCTAGCGTAAATAGTATGTTAGCATCGATTAGCATGCCGTGCTAATCGATGCATACTCCACGTAAGTCAACTTGAATCCATCCCTGATCGTGTTGTTACACCCTCCGACAACACACCGACGAGGCAGGATGTCTCCGAGGTACGGAAAACAGTCGAAAAAACGGAAAATAACAGTAATGACTGGCATGGCCACAATTCAACAAGCAAAAAAAGTAGAAAAGCGAGGAAAATGAAGAATGCAGCAAGGCGATAGATGTGTTTTTTTCAGAATAAAGGTTATGATTGCCCACAATCATTTTCAGCCTTTCCGCTTGCCTGCTCGCTCTTACGCTCGCTTTTCAGCTTCACACATTGTCGTCTTCCTTTGGCTCTCTTCCTCTCGCGCTCAGCATCTGCTTCTTTCTCGCTCACATTCTTCTCTCCGACTCTCCCTCCATTTTCACGGCTGCCGCTCTTTTACACAGTTCACGGAGATTAATTGATTGTGCCCAGCTGGGCGATCCACGCACCTGATAACGTTTGCGGTGCCGATCCCGGTGCAACCCCGCCTCGCCGCTGGCCCGCCGTCCACGTCTCCTCAGCGCCATCTTGGAGCTGGCCCCGCCTCGTTGTCGGACTACCAGCCATGCCTCCTCACACTATGCTTCTCTAAAATATTGAAAAACTGGTTTATAAAAGAATGATGCACTACTTGAATAAACACAATATCCTCTATGCACACCAGTATGGTTTTAAGAGAAATCACTCCACCGATGCAGCTCTTGTTCAGTTGGTTGAGAATATCTATGCTGCGCTTGAATAAGAAGGGATTTGCTCTTGGAATATTCCTTGATCTTTCTAAAGCTTTTGATACTGTTGATTATAGTATTTTTCTTGCTAAATTACATATCTATGGTTTTCTAAATATTACTTTTGAATGGTTGTCTAGTAATGTTTAGAACCAGGAGCAATATGTGTAGGTCAGTGTTTGTTCTTCATCCAAACTTAAGATGTCATGTGGAGTTCGTCATGGGTGCATACTTGGACCCCTACTATTTGTCATTTACATCAATGACCTGGCTGCTGTATCTTGATACTTTACACCGATTCTGTTTGCTGATGATACAAATTTGATCTTAACTCACAAGACATTTGAAAACCTCATTAAGGAAGCTGATTCTGGTATACCCGTGTGTGAACGACCTTTGCCGTCGTCGCTCGGGTTCCACTGACCACCCAGGAAGGACATGCTTGTGGAGCAGGTTTGAATCTTTTATTTTTCAATAAAGGCTGTCTTTTGCGCCGTCGTCGCTCCCACTGCTCGCTCCTCCGTGTTTCGCTCTCCGTCTCTCGCTCTCCGGTCCGCTCTTTAGTCGGCCGCGTCTCTGTCTCTCATGTGTTGCTCTCTCTTGCTTCTCGGTCGCTGTTGCCGGCTCTCCTACTCCTTCCGCCCCGATCTGTCCTCCTTCTCCCCTTTTAAACAGCGTGAGGAGATGAGTTAATTGTGTCCTGATGCGCGATCCACACACCTGCACATGAGTGCGGCGTTGCTCCCGGCACGCCCCGCCTCTCTGCTTAGCCGCATTCTCTGCCTCCTCGCCGCCATCTTGGGCCGGGCCCCAGGGTGCCCCGCCTGCTGCTCGTTTGCCGGCTGCGCCTCCCCACACCGTGCTATATGAATGGTTTCTAGTTAATAGGCTATCACTAACTAACAACTTGATTGTGTTTGCAAGCAAAAACAAACCATACTGTAAACAGAGTGCTAAGATTTCTATTGGAGGTATCGAAATTAGTCAAGTTTCATCTGCCAATTTTCTAGGTTTCCTAGTGGATGAAAAATTGTCATGGACAGAACACACAGGTTGAGTAAATACATTTGTAAGAATAGCTACCTCTAACTATTTGGCTCCATCTGCTCTGCTTAGGAAACTAAATGTACTATATCTATTTATGATATCAACACAGTTCAGTCCTTTTCTTTATCTGTAAATGCAATTACCTCCTTAATTCACTTCATACACCCTTCAAATATTATTTTAGGACCAATTTGCAAGTTCATTATCATAATACTAAACAAACTGATAATCTCTGTCCTATGTTTGGCTGTATCACTCTTAGCCAGTTTTCTATTAAACACAGAGGTCCTGTACTCTGGAATGATCTCTTATGTATTGCAAATTCCTCATTTTAACTCACTCACTTCAAACATAGATTAAGGCCTAGACGGATGAATCAACATTGTTCATCTGTTTCTACCTTATAATGTAGCCCTATACTTCCTCACACACACACACACACACGCACGCACGCACCCACAATCAATCAATCCTAGACACAATCCACACAAGGTGGATTGAAAGTAGACTACTTGTTGTTATCTTATAGTTTGGTGAGCAAACTGGCCTCCCTTGGATTCAGTACCCCCCTATGCAACTGGCTGTTTGACTTCCTCACAGACAGACCCCAGTCTGGGAGAGTGGGCAACAACACCTCCAGTGCCATCTCCCTGAGCACCGGCTCCCCCCAGGGCTACGTCCTGAGTCCGCTGCTGTTCACTTTGATGACCCATGACCGCTGCGCCAGGTCCAATACTAACCACATTGTGAAGTATGCGGACGACACGACAGTAGTGGGCCTCATCCGTGACAATAACAACATGGACTACATGGGGGAGTTGAAACATCTGGTTGACTGGTGCAGAACCAACCACCTGGTCCTGAATGTCGACAAGACCAAGGAGATCATCGTTGACTTCAGGAAGCACCAGTGCAGCCACGCTCCACTCTTCATCAACCGCACAGCGGTGGAGATGGTTAGCAGCACCAAGTTCCTGGAGGTGCAGATCACTGACAATATAACCTGGTCCCTACACACCAGAGCTCTTGTAAAAAGAGCGCAGCAGCGCATGCACTTTTGCGTCGGATGAAAAGAGCACAGCTCCCTCCCCCCATTCTCACCACGTTCTACAGAGGCACTGTAGAGAGTCTGCTGACCAACAGCATCTCTGTCTGGACTGGAGCCTGCAATGCCTCAGACTGGAAATTTCTCCAGAGAGTGGTGAGGATGGCGGAAAAGATTATCAGGACCCCTCTTCCTCCTATCCAGGAGACCGCAAAAAGCCGCTGCCTGACCAGGGCTCAGAAAATCTGCAAAGACTCCTCCCACCCCCACCAAATACTGTTTTCACTGCTGGACTCTAGGAAGAAGTTCCGCAGCCTCCGAAGCAGAACCTCCAGGTTCTGTAACAGCTTCTTCCCTCAGGCCGTAAGACTCTTGAACGCATCATGATTAAATTATCCCCTCAACTCCCCCCAAAATGGATTAACTCGCTGGAATAAAAAGACAATATAACATACATCCATAAACCTGGATGCATATGCAAAAGTGCAAAATATTTATCTGTACAGTAATCTATTTATAAATAATTAAATAAATTACTATTTATTTATATCTGCACCTTATTGCTTTTTTATCCTGCACTACCAAGAGCTAATGCAACGAAATTTTGTTCTTATTTGTACTGTAAATTTCAAAGTTGAATGACAATAAAAAGGAAGTCTAAGTCTTATTTTTTTATATTCAATGTTTAATTTTAGTAGGAGGCCACGGGGAAGACCCAGGACACGTTGGGAAGACTATGTCTCCCGGCTGGCCTGGGAATGCCTCGGGATCCCCCGGGATGAGCTAGACGAAGTGGCTGGGGAGAGGGAAGTCTGGGATTCCCTGCTTTGGCTGCTGCCCTCGTGACCTGACCTCGGATAAGCGGAAGAAGATGGATGGATGTTTAATTTTGTTTGTTAGTTTACTTCTTCAGGTGAGAACCTTGCATAAGCCTTTTCGGGTTTCTTTTGTCACCTGTATTTACATCTTAATTCTTATTACCTATTTTTCATTACTAATTTCTTGTCTGTTTATTTTTACAATGTTACCTTTTGTAGTGTATATATTGTGCAAATAAATACATTCAAAAACTAAAAAGAAAAAAAACAAAGAGGTGCCGTTTGACAAATGTGATCGCTCCTCCACATTTAATACAGGAAGCAGACGAAAAATTGTTCAGTAAACAAAGGGCTAGATTGAGATAGAAATAACATGTATATAAAATAAGAACATTTATTTTGTTTAATGAAGTAATAATGTACAGTATAGATCAGGGGTGTCAAACTCCTTTTAGCTCAGGGGTCGCATGGAGGAAAATCTATTCCCACGTGGGCCGGACGGGTAAAATCATGGCATAATAACATAAAAATACAACTACGACAACTTCAAATTGTTTTCTTTGTTTTACTTTGGCCCAAAATATAATAAGGACATTCTGAAAATGTACATCTCACAAATAATCCTCTTTGAAAAAACACTTCAAGTTAGTAAAAAATTCAGAGTAATAAAAATTGGTGCAGTTTGCAGTTTCAAAAACACCATTAAGAACTCAAGGAAATTAGACTCAATCTCAGTGTTTCTACAAACCAATTAAACTTTAAGTCACAGACCATCTAATGATTGAACGAAAACAAAATGAAGCCTAAATAAAAACACTTCTGTGTATCAACCACCTCATTTGTCATTTCCATTCTTGCCTTTCTTTAAATTTGCACAGAAGAAAATCATTTTCAAAGAACTATATCATTATGCAGGCTCTCAGGCAGCATTTTAAGTGAGGTTACCAATTGTTTATTTTACTCCCATTTGTTTTACGTTGGGTCAAGGCAGAGGAGACGATTTACCACGTACCTCTAGCTTGGTATACTTGCTCGCCCCAATATAAACTCTTTGCTTGCCTAACAAAATGACTATTGTGACATCCAATTGACACTTTTAGAACAACAGTTTCTTTAATTCAAAAATGCACCCCAATTTTACACTTGACAAACTCACCTCGCGGGCTGGATTGAACGTGTTTGCGGGCCTGATCCGGCCCGCGCGCCGCATGTTTCACATCCCTGGTATAGATACTTTAGTAAGAGTAGGTAAGCCGTGAAAAAAAACACTCAAGTATTGAGTAATTGGTTAGTAACTTATGATTTTTCTAGTAGCTATGTTTTATTGATTATTGGACTACAGCTGTACAGTATTTGTTCTGTATGATGTTTGCGCGTGCATGAAACCTATAAATCATAAACAATTTACCGGAATGTGTTTTCTCTCGTTAGAAGTGGAATTCTTCTAGGCTGAAATGTGAACATTTCTCATTTCTACGGAAACCAATGATAGCACATGACATAAATGTTAGTTTTCCTCGTTTATATGGCTGTTTTTTTACAGTATGTATGTTTCCATGCACTTAATTAGTCTGATTTATCGAATAACACAGTTTCTTCTATTTTCACCGTTACTATACACTGTATGCATTTTGTACACTAGGGGGCGGTTGTGATTGTTTCAGCTTGTTTAGCTGTGTGGGAACGTAAATGCAGTAGAAAAGAGAATGATGTGTACTAATAAGGTAGCACTAGTAGCTGTCAAGCTCTGGATATTTTAGATAAGTACATCTTTCCACTGCTATTTTATGATAATCAGAAACAATCACAATCACAAAATATCGCTGTTTTACTGAAATGTTTGACTTAATTACTTTCTATACAAATTATGCAGTGAACTGTTTTTAATTGCCGGTTTACATGTCAATGTCAAAAGTTGTTATTTAGACATTTAATTCCTACATTAGTTACAGAGGGGCAAAAAGTATTTAGTCAGCCACCGATTGTGCAAGTTCTCCCACTTAAAATGATGACAGAGGTCTGTAATTTTCATCATAGGTACACTTCACCTGTGAGAGACAGAATGTGAAAAAAATATCCAGGAATTCACATTGTAGGAATTAAAAAAAATGTATTTGTAAATTATGGTGGAAAATAAGTATTTGGTCAACCATTCAAAGCTCTCATTGATGGAAGGAGGTTTTTGGCTCAAAAACTCAACTTGTCGTGTTTGGAGGAAGAAAAATACTGAGTTGCATCTCAAGAACACTACACCTACTGTGAAGCATGGGGGTGGAAACATCATGCTTTGGGGCTGTTTTTCTGCTAAGGGGACAGGACGATTGATCCGTGTTAAGGAAAGAATGAATAGGGCCATGTATCGTGAGATTTTGAGCCAAAACCTCCTTCCATCAGTGAGAGCTTTGAATGGTTGACCAAATATTTATTTTCCACCATAATTTACAAATACATTCTTTAAAATTACTACAATGAGAATTCCTGGATTTTTTTTTCCACATTCTGTCTCTCACAGTTGAAGTGTACCTATGATGAAAATTAGAGACCTCTGTCATCACTTTAAGTGGGAGAACTTGCACAATCGGTGGCTGACTAAGTAAATTTTTGCCCCACTGTAAGTATAAATATCAGTATTGTGGATGATTTGAATGCATGAGATCGATGTTGTCTTGAAGTCATGTGATCTATGTAGCATACAGTCTATACTATGTGCTGGTGTGTTACGACAGTGAGGTGTGACACATGTACCCAAACGGGCGACGCTTCATGCTGTGAACAGAACATTAAGCCCTCACAAGCCACTGCCCCTATACAGGTGGTCCGAGAGACGGCTTGCTCTTCTTTTCCTGCAAATAACGTAGTAGGCTACATTTTATTAGTTTCAAACTTCCCTTGTGCTTTCATTGGATTGGTGAAACAGAGTCACGTGGCAGAATGAAGCCTCGCTTACAAGCCAACCAGCCAAACAGTAACGTATTTTCCCGCGTGCAAATTTAAAAAAAATTTTTTTAAAACTGAAAGGGCGCCTTATAATCCGGTGCGCTTAATGTACATATTCATTCCGGTTGTGCTTACCAACCTCAAAGCTTTTTTATTTGGTTCATGGTGCAATGATAAGTGTGACCAGTAGGCTGTCACACATGAGAGATATGTGTGGACTGCAAGACGATGTCAGTAAACAACACCAAAACTTTATATGTTCCATTGAGAATATAGAACATTTCACACGGCACTCAAACATTTCTCAAAATGTTTTGGTACACCTTTGATAAGCTAAAAAGCCACACCGCTTGATGGATTGTCTGAGCATTATGGCTGCCGTAGTCTGACGTACTGTGCTTCAACATACGATACTATTATTTATGGTGTGTATAAGGACCCCAAAATGGCACCTGTTAGCGGACCTATTATCTGGCATTTTGTTTCACAATATTATGTTAAAACCAATCTTTCTTGTCTTCTGGTATCTGCTGATGTGTATTTGGGATCTGCATAACTCCTTAAAATTTGCGCGGGTTCGCCATTATAGTCTGTACCGATAGCATAGTCGCAAAGCTCCTTTTTTTCCCTCTATCTTCTTGTTATGGGCCATTTCTAATATAAAGTAACGTAAAGTTCCTACTCATATCTGTCAGTAGACTCCCTATGAAAACGCTAAAAACTACCAGTGTAGTGGGTTTACATAATTCACTCACAGAACTTTAGTTATTAGAGTTCCGGTCGGACGTCTTTTCATAGGACACATTTCAAGCATTGTTGCACGAGTGAGCCACGGATGAGGAGATGCTCCAATATTGATTTAAATAAAGTATGAATGTCATTAAAACAAATAGCGACATATTTTGACATTTCTTCCACTCCAGTCCTAGATGGAGCAATGTAAATAAGACCACCCACAAAACTTATAGTTGGATGATGGTGAGGTACTGTCAGGAAAAAAAAAGAATTGCTTATAATCAAAAAAATTTAAAAAATCCCTGTTCATTACATCATTGTCCAAGGTACATTATAGTGTCATTTTCCTCTTTAAGCCCATATGCCATTTTGTCAAGGTGATGAAAACACGTTACACAATACATTAAAAACAGTGTTTCTTATACATGTTAATTTACCTAGCAAAACTATTCAAACTTTTATTGTAATTCATCGTCATTTCCAAGAGCTATAACATGCAAAAATTCAGTGCATCACACTTTGTTATTAATATATAGCTTTTTGTACTCAAACATGTGACCAGCAGAAGCTGAAGCATGCATTGAGGCTTCGAGACATTCTTGAACCAATTGGTCCAAGTGGTTCAATGCCTCATGAGGCTTCATCTGACCATCACTATGTAACGGAGTAAATGTAGAGCGTTACTATTCACCACTGCATGTCATCCAAAATTATATGATTCAGCCAAATCAGTGATACAATTGACCTCAGCGATATCAGAGATGCAGAAGACCATGGCCCTCCATCATTGCTGTTGACACTGCACCTCATCGGCCAGCAGACCTCTTGAGTCCTTAGTTTGTACTTCTTACTGGCTGCTTTTTGTGTGGATGTATGTTTGCTAGCAAAATATAATGTGACAGCTGCTCTCCTGCACACACTGGTGGATAGAAATCAGGACACAGGATTCTTTACAAATTTATGAATGTGTTGTTAGCACTATATCTCAGTAGTGATGTCATAATTCATTAGAACAAATCTCAAATGACAAATCCAAATCCACTTTTGTTTGAAGTTTTTTTGTTTTTGTTTTTTTTAACTACAGTCAAATCTAAATGATAAAAATAATAAACAAATACGTTATTGGTATTTGCCTTGAGAAGCATGAAGTTATTGGTATCATTAGTGGCTTGAGCAAATATACCGTATATATTGTGTGTGGTTTGAAAGTTTTCCTGGTCAGGTATATCCATTCATCCGTCCATTTTCGACTGCTTGTCCCTTTTGGGGTACGGGGGGGCTGGAGTCTATCCCAGCTGCATTTGGGCAGAAGGCGTCGTACACCCTGGACAAGTCGCCACCTCATCACAGGGCCAACACAGATAGACAGACTACATTCACACTCACATTCACACAATAGGTCCAATTTAGTGTTGCCAATCAACCTTTCCCCAGGTGCATGTGTTTGGAGGTGGGAGGAAGCCGGAGTTCCCAGAAAGAACATATACACTCATGGGGAGAACATGCAAACTCCACACAGAAAGACCTCAAACCCCAGATTGAACCCAGGACTTTCTTATTGTGAGCCACACGCACTGCCCTGGTCAGGTATAATTACTGAAAATTTGATCCCAGTTAACTACAAAGCTGAAAGACCAGTTTTACATCTTGCCTTCCTGGTTGTGGGTGTTACCTTTGGTTGTTGATTAACTTAAGACAGCAGTGTTCAAAGTCCAGCCATTTACTATTCTCATCACTATATATATATATATATATATATATATATATATATATGTATATATATATATATATATATATATATATATATATATATATATATATATATATATTGGCCCATGACGTATTCTGGAGACACAATTAAATGTGGCCTGTTCTCCAAGATTACGCAAAAAAAAGAGGAAATGGCAGAAATCCCTCCACAAACTAAAATGACAAGTATTTTCAATAAGATGCCACAAGCTTGGCACACCTATCTTTGGGCAGTCTTATTCCTCTTTGCATCACCTCTCAAGCTCCATCAGGTTGGATGGGAAGGGTTGGTTTTCATCCAAGATGTCTCTGTACATTGGTGCATTCATCTTAGTCTAGTCAGGGAGGTGACCAAGAACCTGATGGTCACTCTGTCAGAGCTACAGCATTTCTTTGTGGAGGGAGGAAAACCTTCCAGAAGGACAATCCACCAGTCTGGCCTGAATGGTATAGTGGCCAGACGGAAGCCATTTCTTAGAGTTTACTAACATGCACCTGAAAGACTCAGACTATGAGAAACTAAATTTTCCGGTCTGATTAGACAAAGATTGAAGTCTTTGGCATGAATGCCAGGCATCATATTTGGAAGAAACCAGGCCCCTGCTCTTCACCAGGCGTCTACCATCTCTACAATCACTCCCTTTCCATGCACTAAATTAGTCTGATTTCCGATTTGCCTTTTTGTATTTTCATACCTACGTGTGAAGTCCAAGTGTCCATGCACTCTCTCTAATATGACTATGGGTCATACGCCATTCGGACTAAAAATAGAGCGGTATCATTCTGGTCGATATCGCCCATCCCTAGTTGGAAATTAAAAATAGTGTGTAAAAATATCTATAGATACCTTCGAAGGACAGCAGCTTCACAACAGTCTGCTACAGGCTAAGCGTGACTGATTGCTCACCTGTTTAACTCATTGACGATCAACTTTCCTGGCTTCTATTCGTATCTGTCAATCCAACTCCAAATGTAACTTTTGACTGTACCACAAGGGAATGTTTTTATTAAAAAAAAAGAAACAATTAGGGAAGTTCTGGGTTTGTTTTTGTCCCGACAGGGAAGCCACATCAATGAGGTACATGATAACTTATTAGCACTAAGTGTCATTTAACCACTTGTGTTAGTAAAATAATATATTCTTCTCAAAACACTAGTTCTGTATCTAAGTTGTTGAACATTAACATACAGCAATGTGTTCATCTTTACAATGCTTGATATGTTTTATAAGTGTTAAACTCATGCAATATGCTTTTATGTATTTATTTATACATTTTTCTTTTTATGTTTTTATTTTGCTTGTATTAAATGACAAAACCACAATATAAAAACACAAAAGATGTATAATAGAACAATTTGTTTCCCATGCATTTGTGTTACGGCAAAACCTGCACATCTAATTCTGGTATGCAAATGTGTGTAGACTGTCAGTCATGTAATCCACAAAGGTTGAATGTATGCAACTCGGTTCAACAAAGAATAGTAGAGTTGCCCTTCAACTTTTGTGGATAATATACAACTCTTTTCACACATAAAAAAAGGCAAAACAAAAATGATGTCGACCAGCCCTGCAAGGTGTCCCTTATTTTTTTTTTATCAGTCAGTTGGAAACCCTAGCTGAGAAGAAAAAGTAGATGATATTCATTGAATTAAAGAAAGACATTATCAAAAACAGGAGCAACCGTGAAGTAGATTGGCAAGGAAATTGAAGCGTAACACTACTGGTCTGCACCATACCTAACCAGAAGGAGTCTAGCACCAGCCAACAACATTAAAATAGTCTAACCAGCAGAAGTGGGTAGAGTAGCCAAAAAAAATGTATTAAAGAATAGTGTTACTTTAGAGCAGGGGTCTCAAATTCGCGGTCCGCGGGTATTTTGCGGCCCCCACGTTAATATTAAAGTTTAATGTCAGGGCGGCCCAAGAATTTTATATGGATGGCATTTTTATGTTGTGTGCGGAGCTTAACAAACCTACCAATCACGGTGGTGTTTATGGCTCTCTGGGGCGGGACATCGACTGGGCTTGATTGATGCAAGACAAGAAACATTTCTCAATGAGCAAAAATCACAGCAGTGTTGCTGTGCAGAGTTATCTTCTGTGTCTGGCTGGCTGCCTCTTTTCCAATTGGGCATACATGTACATTCATCCCATCATGCAGCGGTCACAACACTTCTAAAAAAAAAGGTTTTTAAAGTTTCTATAAAGCGGTACATTGTACGTATATGTCATTGCTTAATGTGGTGAACCCTAATAAGCACAGAGGACAAGACTTGTGTGTACGAGTGCAAGTCTTTTATTGTCCCCACTGTCAATGGTTAAAAAAATAGAACAAAAAAGGCACCGTGAGGATAGGCTCGGGCACAAAATTAAAAAACACGATGAGCAGGCAAGCAGAGGGGCTGCTGGCACGGGCAGGAAGGCGCAGGGCGGGATTGGTTTTTACCAAACCGGGGATGTGAAGCGTCACATGCAGCATCAAACAACAACCAGCAATAAAACATAAAAACCCACACGTTCTGCGGACCCCTGCGACCGGGTGCAACAACCAGCAATAAAACAAACAATTGAAGGAAATAAATAGGAATGATTGATTAGAATCAGCAGTGGGTGTCCGGTAGCTCCGCCTCCAGCTTTGGCAAAAATACAAAAACATAAGCGGTCACTACAATACGGACATCTGGAAAAAGACTCAGAACAGTGAAACTGCTCCATCCAACCATTTTCTACCGCTTGTCGCTTTCGGGTCGCGGGGGTGCTGCAGCCTATCCCCGCTGCATGCGAGCGGAAGGCGGGGTACACCCTGGACAAGTCGACACCTCATCACAGGGCCAACACAGATTGTCACAGCGGGTGTGACACATATATATGTAAATTGGCCCTAGTGTGTGAATGCTGTCCGTCTATCTGTGTTGGCCCTGTGATGAGGTGGCGACTTGTCCAGGGTGTACACCGTCCGCGCCCGAATGCAGCTGTGATAGGCTGCAGTACCCCCCGCAACCCCAAGCTGTAGAAAATGGATGGATGAATACGGGATAAAAGGACAGTAAAGAACTTTGTGTAACCTAATGTCCGTCAGCATTAAGAGTCCCCAATAACCCCGGCCAAGAACCGGGTCAAACTGTGACATTGGAGAGTTTTGCTACATATCAATCAATCAATCAATGTTTATTTATATAGCCCCAAATCACAAATGTCTCAAAGGACTGCACAAATCATTACGACTACAACATCCTCGGAAGAACCCACAAAAGGGCAAGGAAAACTCACACCCAGTGGGCAGGGAGAATTCACATTCAGTGGGACGCCAGCGACAATGCTGACTATGAGAAACCTTGGAGAGGACCTCAGATGTGGGCAACCCCCCCCCTCTAGGGGACCGAAAGCAATGGATGTCGAGCGGGTCTAACATGATACTGTGAAAGTTCAATCCATACGGCACAATACAATCGGCAAGATAGGCTGGAGCTAGACCGTGTAGTATTTTATACGTAAGTAGTAAAACCTTAAAGTCACATCTTAAGTGCACAGGAAGCCAGTGCAGGTGAGCCAGTACAGGCGTAATATGATCAAACTTTCTTGTTCTTGTCAAAAGTCTAGCAGCCGCATTTTGTACCAACTGTAATCTTTTAATGCTAGACATTGGGAGACCCGAAAATAATACGTTACAGTAATCGAGACGAGACGTAACAAACGCATGGATAATGATCTCGGCGTCTTTAGTGGACAAAATGGAGCGAATTTTAGCGATATTACGGAGATGAAAGAAGGCCGTTTTAGTAACGCTTTTAATGTGTGACTCAAAGGAGAGAGTTGGGTCGAAGATAATACCCAGATTTTTTACAGAGTCACCTTGTTTTATTATTTGGTTGTCAAATGTTAAAGTTGTATTATTAAATAGAGGTCGGTGTCTAGCAGGACCGATAATCAGCATTTCCGTTTTTTTGGCATTAAGTTGCAAAAAGTTAGCGGACATCCATTGTTTAATTTCATTAAGACACGCTTCCAACTGACTACAGTCCGGCGTGTTGGTCAGCTTTAGGGGCATGTAAAGTTGGGTGTCATCAGCATAACAGTGAAAGCTAATACCGTATTTGCGTATGACGTCACCTAGCGGCAGCATGTAGATGCTGAAGAGTACAGGACCAAGGACCGAACCCTGGGGAACTCCACACGTTACCTTAACATAGTCCGAGGTCACACTGTTATAGGAGACGCACTGCATCCTATCAGTAAGATAAGAGTTAAACCATGACAGGGCTGAGTCTGAAATACCAATTCGTATTTTGATACGCTCTAATAAAATATTATGATCGACGGTATCGAAAGCAGCGCTAAGATCGAGGAGCAGCAACATAGATGACGCATCAGAGTCCATCGTTAGCAATAGATCATTAGTCAGTTTTGCGAGGGCTGTCTCAGTCGAGTGATTTGCCCTGAAACCGGATTGAAAGGTTTCACATAGATTGTTAAACGCTAAGTGCTCATTTAGCTGCTCTGCAACAATTTTTTCGAGGATTTTCGAAATAAAGGGAAGGTGAGACACCGGTCGGTAGTTTACCATGAGGTCTGGATCGAGGTTAGGTCTTTTAAGGAGAGGATGAATAACCGCTTTTTTGAATGCAACGGGAACAGTGCCCGAGGAAAGTGATAAGTTTATAATATTTAGCACTGATGGACCTAATAATACAAAAAGCTCCTTGATAAGTTTCCCAGGAAGTGGGTCAAGTAAACATGTTGTTTGTTTTATTCCATTTACACGTTGTAACAATCCTTCTAATGTTATTTCATCAAAACGAGAGAAACTATTTTGGATATTTGCAGTATCCGCCGTATATACAATCGTATCTGTGTTACTATAACCCCGTTGTAGCTGGGACGCATTGTCTTTAATCTCCTTTCTAATAAGTTCAATTTTCTTATTAAAGAACTTCATAAAGTCATCTGCCGAATGGGTGGAGCTACTGGAAGGAGTCCCTTGTTGGGTTAGCGATGCTACTGTACTAAACAAAAATTTTGGATCGTTTTTATTAATGCGGATGAGATTTGAGTAATAATTAGTTTTAGCTAAGGTAAGCATGCGTTTATAAGTTATTAAACTATCACTCCATGCTTGATGGTGCACCTCAAGTTTAGTCGTGCGCCATTTGCGTTCCAGCTTTCTACATAATAATTTCTGAGCTCTAGTTTCTTCAGTAAACCATGGCGTACGCCTTTTTGGAGCCTTTTTTAACTTCAGCGGTGCTATACTATCAATGGTTTCGCGCAGGGCGTTGTTAAAGTTGTTAGTGAGGTTATCAATAGAGCCCACATACTTTGGGAACGGTGCCATTACCGAGGGCAGTAGGTCCGCAAGAGTCGTCGTTGTGGCAGCATTAATGTTGCGGCTGCTATAGCAGTTATTATTATTATTAGCTTGCCGAACATGAGTCTGAACTTCGAATTTTATAAGGTAATGATCGGACATTACTTTAGTATACGGGAGTATCATAACTTTGGAGACGGTGATACCTCTGACAAGCACTAGGTCTATCGTATTACCGCTGCGATGCGTCGGTTCATTTATTATTTGTGTAAGACCACAGCTATCAATTATAGTCTGGAGCGCCACGCACGGTGGGTCCAATGGGGTATTCATATGGATATTAAAGTCCTCCATTATAATTATATTATCGGCGTGCGTCACTAGATCAGCAATAAACTCTGAGAATTCACTAATAAAGTCCGAATAGGGCCCTGGGGGGCGGTAGATAACGGCCAGGCACAGAGGCAGAGGTGTGGCAGACTTCATAGAAAGCACCTCAAACGATTTATATTTATTATTTAAGTTAGGACTAAAGTTAAAGTTTTCGTTGTATATTAGTGCGACACCCCCTCCCCTTTTGAGGTGACGGGCAATATGCGCATTCGTATAGTTAGGAGGGGATGCCTCATTTATCGCAAAAAAGTCGTCTGGTTTAAGCCAGGTTTCGCTAAGACCGATGACGTTAAGGTTGTTGTCTCTAATGACCTCATTGACTAATAACGTTTTGGGAGACAAAGATCTGATATTTAGAAAGCCCATATTATAGGTAGTGGGCTGTTTTAAGGAGTTGTTGATAAGTCTGACGTCATGTCACTTTTTACAGTCAGTACATTTCCATGCACTAAATTAGTCTGATTTCTCAAATATTTCAGTTTATTCTATTTTCACAACCACATATGAAGTTCTTGTTTCCATGCTTCTATCTCTGATGCTATCCCTATGCTTATCCCTCGGGTTTGCGGGGGTGGCTGGTGCCTATCCCAGCTGCATTCGGACAAGTCGCCACCTCATCGCATGGCCAATACAGACAGACCACTTTTACACTCATGGTTGCATTCACACACCATGCAGGGAACATTTAATTAATCAACCTATCTCAGGCCGAAGTACCCGGAGGGTTTTGACTGATTGATTGAAACTTGTATTAGTAGATTGCACAGTTCAGTACATATTCCGTACAATTGACCACTAAATGGTAACACCTGAATACGTTTTTCACCTTGTTTAAGTCGGGGTCCACGTTAATCAATTCATGGTAAACCATGGGAACCCACGCAGTCACAAGAAGAACATGCAAACTCCACACAGAAAGACCCGGAATCCGGGTAGTGAATCCAGGACATTATTGTGAGGCACACACACTAACTCCTGTTCCACTGTGCTGCCCTAATTCTTTTGTGTGTGTTGGAGACATCGACAGAGAAATTACAAACGGCGATCAATCAATGCAGGCCCCAGCCTTGATAATCAATCTGACACTGGTGTGCTTTCTGCACACAAGACACCAGCAGTAATTGTTTTCAACCGCTCTGTGAACCTTGGTTTTGAAAATGAAAAGAAAATATACAAAGTGTTTAAGTGACGCCGTTTTGGTTCTGTTTTATTGATTTGGGTTTGAGCGAACAGTTTGATGCATGCATCGGCTTTGAGTTCGTTTGCTTACTTTGACATAGCATACACTCGCTACACACATATTACATTAGTTGCCCATTCAATCACTCACCCACTACAACCTGGCAATGTTCAAGAAAAACAACAAATAGTAAGTGATACCACAGCGCGTGGAGAATTGCGTCCCGAGGCGTCCTTGCTTGTAATTGTTTGAAAGCCGAGACAACAGTGCAGTGACGTGCGGTGAGGTTTATAGCTGGTGAGGCACTGACGTAATCAGAATCAGAATGTGGCGGACTCCCAGCCGCCGTCCCCGTGTGGGTTGCCGTGACACTGGACACAGGACGCATCATAGCAGGTCTGACTGCTGTTTATTATTTCAATAACCCTGTCTTCGTCTGGCCATCTGATGGCGTTGCTTTTCAGCGCGTGGGCTCTTCCTGCTTGCCGCCGCTGCACGCCTTTCGGCGTCCGGCGTTTGCGTCCGTTGCGGGGAGTCGTCATCTCTCTCTCTCGTCCTTGATCGTTGTGCTTGTTGTCGGTTTGCCGTCGTGTCCTCGCCTACTCCCCCCCATCGTTGCTCCTTCCCCTCTTTTATGCTGCAACAACAGATGAGCAGATTGAGCGCAGGTGTGTGGTGAACACACCTGTCTTGGCTGGCTGGAGCGTCGCTCTGAGTGCGTCACGCCTCTTCTCTCCGCCGCACGCCCCGCCTCCTGGCCGCCATTGCGGGTAGGACCGGCATTTGTCCCACCCTGCTGTCGGCTCCTCGGCTCCGTCTCTCCACATACCTCCCCAGCCAGTTCGAAGCCGGGCTTCAGTCCGGCAGAGCTCACTCCCCTCCCCCCGTCTTCTGAAGGAGCGGGAAAAAACGGCCCTGGCCGCTTGTCTCCTTCCTCCCTTGGCATTTTCTCCCTTGCGTTTTGACTCTGCACCACTTTGCTCACGCCAAGGCTTTCAGGGCGCCGGTGTTGATGTGGGGCCGTTGTCATGGCAACCGTTGCGTCTGCCAACTCCTCACTTCCTGTGTCGTCTGCTGGGAGAGTGCCGCCGCCGACTTGAACTTGTTTTTCGCTTCTCATCCACTTCTCTTCTTCCTCCTTGGCGTTTGCTTCCATCCTTTTCCTCTCTTCTTCCACGACCCTTTTCTCCGCTGCTCCTAGCAGCTCTTCTTGCTTTATCACCAAGGTGATGAGTTTCTCCTTGGTGAGCCTGGAGTACGGCCCCTTAGCATTGCTTTCCTTGTCGGCCATTTTCTTGTCCTCGGCTTTTCTAGCTGTCCGCCCCACTGGGGTTCGACGCGGCGTAGGCACCGGGGTTCGACGCGGTGTAGGCACCGGAGTTCGACGCGGTGTAGGCACCGGGGTCCAACGTGGCGCCGGGGTTCGACGCGGCGCAGGCGCCGGGGTTCGACGCGGTGTAGGTACTGGGGTTTGACGTGGCGCAGGTACTGGTTCCTCTCGGCGTGGAACATGTACTTTAACTTCTTCCTGCTCCTTGTCTGAGGCGTCATCTTCCTCTTCTTCATCAGATTCTTCATCTTCATCATCATCATCCTCTTCTTCATCAACATAATCATCCCGGATTCCTTCAAGTGTTTTCTCTTTTTCCTCAATTTCTTGAGATTCTTTAACTTTTCCTTCATCTTTACCTTCGTCAACATAAATTGTATCTTCATCATAATTTTCATCAACATTACCTTGCAGGCTTTCTTCAAGCTTTTTCTCTTCTTCCTCAATTTCTTGAGATTCTTTAACTTTTTCCTTGTCCTCTTCATTTTCAGCTTAATCTTCAGGTCTTTTCTCTTCAATCTCAATTTGTTGAAATTCTTCGTTCCTCCTTCCCCTCTTTTATGCTGCAACAACAGATGAGCAGATTGAGTGCAGGTGTGTGGTGAACGCACCTGTCTTGGCTGGCTGGAGCGTCGCTCTGAGTGCGTCACGCCTCTTCTCTCCGCCGCACGCCCCGCCTCCTGGCCGCCATTGCGGGTAGGACCGGCATTTGCCCGACCCTGCTGTCGGCTCCTCGGCTCCGTCTCTCCACACAGATTTACAAATATACAGTAAGCGCTCTGCGCAGATAATTTGCCATTTGATTGGCAGCATTTTACGGGTTATGTTTCATTTCTGCATTCTTTACACGTACAGACTGTCGCCCACAAAATGTGCATTTCATTAAAAACGAAACAAAAATAATGTCGTCGTCGTCTTACCTTTACTTGAGTTCCTTTTACTTTCCCGCCGCGCACGCATCACTTTGATTTAATTTGTCAGAGAGCGATATACACGTGTCACACCCACTATGGCACAGCTCGGGTCACGTTCATTGCGCAAGACACATCACCTTTGCTCCTGATGGGTCGTGGTTAGTGCCTTGCAAGGCAGCTCCCGCTATCGTGTGTGTTGAAGGTAAAAAAGCGCTATACAAGTATAAACCAACAACAACAACCAACAACTTATAAATGAAGTCCATGCGCCGGTCCTTCTGGATAAAAATAGCTGTCACTTTCTGGTAAAAGTCGTCCTTCACTTCCTTCGGTTTTAAAAGTCTTTTAAGAGTTCAACATAGTTGCCGTGATTAGCAGAGCTCGTACACTCATTATTTCCACGAAATGCTAGCTGCTGTTTGGCGAGGAAGCAGGTTGCATTGATATCCTTTAAAATCTCTCGGTTTTCATTTACCTTAGCATTGTGGACACTGATGTTGAGTCGCCGCTGTTCATCAAAAGCCAAGTCCATCCTCGCCATCCCAAACATTTTTAGCACAATCTAGCTTTGAATACGAGCAGCCGACCGCTCGTGTTTGGTGAGGTTTCTTTGCAAAGTCTTTAGGTCACAAAATCCCATTTGAGTCCACAGGTTGAAAAAAGAAGGCAAGGAAAGCAGAAAAGTAATTTTTTTGCAGAACATCCACAAAGCCAGTCTTTTCACTTATACCACTCCGTTTGGAAAGAGCAGGTAACTTTCCGTCCTGCTGATTGAAACAAACCATTCAGCTCCAGCGTTGGTCTTCCTTCAGTAATTATCTCCTGTTTCGCTTGAAAGTCCACTTTAGAAAACTGTTTAAGTGCAGAAATGTAGTCATCCATGTTGAAAGTCGCGATTCACGAGACGGAAAAAATAAGTCTCTGCGGCACTTACTCGCTGAGGCCACCGTATGTCTGGGATCATGAGCGCCGCCCCGCCTCTTTCGTGAGGCACGAGAACTGTTCGCCTTACCTCAGACTTTTTTCTCTGCCGTTTTGATGGCTCACTAAGACACAAAACATGTTACTCGCTGAGGCACTTGACTCGCTTACGCCACCGTATGTCTCTGATCATGAGCGCCCCTATCGTGAGACACGAGAACTGTTTGCCTCACCTCAAACTTTTTTCTCTGGCGTTTTGAACGCTCAGCAACACACCAGACAAGAACGCGCTCTGACTGCACGGCAGACAGAGAAGTTAACGAGAGATTGCGAAAATTCTGCGATTTTGATGAAAAATCATCCAAATTGGTGAAGCTAAATGAAAATGAAAAACTATCAATTATTCTATCTTTATATATTTTTTTTCTTTGCATGATCACAGGTGAGGCACTGCCTCCCCTGACCGCACGTCACTGCATCAGTGTGCATTAAATGTTTCAGTGTCAAAATTTGTCTATGAAGAGATTTGTCCACCGGTTCTGTGTCTGTCAATATGTCACATAATTAAAGTGTCCTCTTTGAGAACATTCAGACACTTATTAAATACATCTGTTTTTATTGTTATTTATATTTATTTCAATGCATGTGTGTGCTATATCAGCTAGATATAACCCCTTCTCGTTCTGTTGGTTTCATGTTCTGTTGTGAAATTTGATTAATGGTCGTCTATCTTATTCACCAGAAACCAGTCAAACTGGATCTATTTGCGACTGGGGCAGGGACTGAATCCTCTTGCCTATGAGAAGACAAATGTCATCAATGAAACATAAAGGTGTAAACAAACACAGAGTTCAACTGGCCAAGATTTTGTTCAGTATTTGGTCAAGCGTTATGCTTACTTGTGGAACTGTTATTTTTCACTCTGAAGTAGACACACACTGTTGACAGTGTGGCTTATATTTAATCTCATTAGAACCATACACCATCGCTACATGGAAAACATTTACAATCGCTCATAAACACAAAAATCAGTCTCTCCCTTTCAACCCATAAGTATGCACTTGAAATGTGCTCTATGCTTTGTGCTTAACTTGAACTTAGTATTATTTGCATATGATACAACAGTGTTTTTTGTTCAAGAGAGAACACACCAGGGGCACCTAAAACTGTACTGGGGCACACCTGGGGCACAAATAATTCATGCGAGCGTGCAAAGCGCGCAAGCGAAAACATTTTTAGCACTTATTTATCATAAAAAATACATAAATAGTGCTTTAAACTATGAAATCATATCAGATTATGTTGTATGGATCTTTGATTAACCACCTGAAATTAACTAATGCATTTGACCTACTTGTGCACTTTTTTACTCCAGACTTCTAAACTGCTACTGGTAAAAGCAAAAAGGAAGAGCAATTCATCTTTTTGAAATATATATTGCAGTAATCATCTGCAAATTTAACATCTACAAAAGTAAAACAAAAAATAAAGCACCCCTACATCTCTGGGTTATTTTATATTATTTTCCATTTATGGCTATTTCAGATACACAAAATTATAAAATATACACAAAACAATAAAGCCACAGTAGTAAAATAAATAAACAACTGTTGTGTGTCTGTTCAGGGAATCATTTTCTGAGAAGTAAACTGTAACGTCTCCTTTTCATTTTTGCAAAGTGGTCAATCACTCTGGACAGACATGGAAATATTACAGTAACTGTTATTCAGTTGACCAGTGGTTACCAACTGATGGGTCGTGACATAAAAGTGGATTGTGTGTCATTTTCAGTGAGTCACAGTCAGATGTGTGCATGGAAAAAAAAAAGTTTAGGGAGAAAAAAATCAAATTGTGGCAAAAAAACCCAGATATTTTTAGCTATTTTTCTAGTGACTATTAGTGAGTGTTTTAGCAAAAGGCAAACCGACTAACAAGTTGGAGGAGGACTCAGGACAGACATGGAAATATATTTTTTTTAAATCTAAATGGGGCAACAAAACCCGATATTTTTAGCCATCTTTCTGAAAACAAATACAGAAATGTTACTATTTTTTCTGGAAACAAAACCAGATGCTTTAGCTGTAGCCATTTTTCTGGTGACAAAACAAGATTATTTTAGTCAAAGTCACACCGATTAACAAGACAAGTCTACTGTGCTATTTTTCTGTGAAATAAACTTGAATGATTTAAAAATTTGGCTCACGACTTGATGATATGGAAAAATGTTTTTCTTCCTGAAGATAAACCATTTGAGAAGCACTCAACTCACACATGCTTACTCCAAATCTTCATTGATGTAGAACCAGCAGACAATAACCAACATTATGTTTCATGTTAATTGGAAATTCCCCCGACAGCTCGTACAGCAAATGAATATGTTTGTCTTGATACAAGGAATAACGTTAGCTAACTTAGCATCAACTTAAGACAATGATGTTGCCTAGCTAGCTAGGACTTCACTTACATTCTCATTCCTGCTGCTTCTTCCCTGCAGCGGGCGAATAACTTTCTTAAATCAATCTAGGAGTTACAGTTTGAGTGAAATCAAAATCAAAATAATGTAATAAACAAATTGTTGTTGGCTAACGTTACCTACCTCACGCAGTGATTCTCATCCTCTCTCTCTCTCTCTCTCTCTCTCTCTCTCTCTCTGTCGATCCAGACGTGAATAAATTACCATATTAATTAGCCATGTGCTCATTGTTTCGTGGAGTGAATACAGTAGCAATCAAATACCACACTAAGTAGTATGTGCGCTGTTGTCTATGTCATGTAGACTTAAAACTCTGAAGCTTTTTTTTTACTGGGGCACTGCAGATCAACAGTGGGGCACGTGCCCCAGTGAAATCTGTCTGGCGACGCCCCTGGAACACACAGAAGATAATACAAATAATAGAAGAAATTAACAAATGAAAGAGATGGTTTGACAAAAACTGACATCTTTGAATCTCAGTAAAACTAAAACAATGCTATTTGGTAACAGTCGAAGGGAAAGTCAAACACAAATACAAATAGACAGAGTAGACATTGAAAAAGTAAAAGAAAACATATTTTTGGGTGTAATAATAGATGATAAAATGAACTGGGAATCTCTTGTAAAAAAAAAAGAATACAACATAAAGTAGCATGAAACACGTCATTAATGAATAAAGCAAAATATGTTGTGGACCAAAAATCCCTTCATATTCTCTACTGATCACAAGTGTTACCATATCTCAATTACAATAGAGAGTCAATTTTTGAAACAAAAAAAAATGAAATTCAACGTCTTGGTGCATTTGCAACCATCTAAATTGATGTACAAGGCAAACACTATTACCTGCTACCTAAGAATGTACAACAATTCCTCTCAACAAAAGGGGAGGAATATAACCTTCGAGAAAAATTTAATTTAAAACTAGTATGCACATAGAATATTTAACACCTTTGGTAAATCAGTATGTGGAATTAAATTATGGAATGAATTAAGTAAAGAAGTCAAAAATGTTGAGTTGTCCAAGACATCAAGGATCTGGACGAATATCAGAGCTCCCAGCAACTACAACAACAATGATAATGGAGTCTGACGGAAAACAAACACTGACATTCGACTACAAAATTACAATGCTCAAAGGGATTACCAAACAAGAAGATCTTCACTCATGAATTGAACATGAACATGAATTGATTAACGTGGACCCCGACTTAAACAAGTTGAAAAACTTATTCAGGGGTTACCATTTAGTGGTCAATTGTACGGAATATGTACTGTACTGTGCAATCTACTAATAAAAGTTTCAATCAATCAATCAAACTCAGATACACATTCATCTACACTTGTAGACATTCATTGAACGACACAAAAGATTGGTGAATAGGAAAGTATGGAACTGAAAACCTTCAGCAGCATAGACTACAATAGTCCGGAGTTGGATAAGGAGATAGATCCGGACACAATTTTTTTCTTTCACACCAGGAATAATTGTTTTTGTTAAACAGACAAACAACATAATGGAAACATTAAAAGAGACAACAAACTGTCAATTATTCATTTAAACAGCAGGAGTTTGTATACAAACTACAACAATGTGAAGCATTTTTTGGAACAATTCAACGAACCCTTTAAAGTTATCACTATCTCAGAAACATGGGTGGATGCTAATGAAGGAATGGATTATGAGTTGGAAAGATATGAACAAAATTATGTAGACAAAACCAACAAGAACGGAGGAGTAGCTGCGTACATGACGAAGAACCTAAACTACAAAGTGGTAAAAAAAATTGTCACTAGCTATTGATAATATCTTAGACTGTATAACCATTAAAATATGTCATGAAAAATGTAAAAACATACTGATCAGCTACATATAGATCACCAAAGTCAAACATTGATACATTTGAGAACTTTAATGCAACTTTTACTGAACTCAGTCAAAAAACAACTTCCTTTTGTGGAGACTTTCTTGAACCATAACAAACACAAGCCTGTAGATTTCTTTATTGACACAATGTATAGCCTGAGTTGATATCCTAAAATCACAAGGC
>NC_084618.1:41957840-41982840 GCF_033978795.1 Nerophis ophidion
CAAAAGATGATTGGCACGAGCCAGACGAGAGTGTAAGTACATATTTGTTTATTTAAACACTATAATAAAAAATAAACAAACTAAGGGCGCTCACAAGGAGGTACAAAACTTGGCTACAAAAATACAAACAGGAAAACAAAAACACTTGCACGATGGCATGAATGAACTATCGACATAAACAAAAGGATTTAGCAAAAAAGCATTTGACTATATACAAGAATTTACATGACATGGAACTACGGACGAGGGCATGAAGGAGATGCAGCAAGGTTAGCGTGTGTGCGTGAAGGCAAGCACAAGCAAAGTTCCCAGACTGATGGACAGAAAGTAAAATCCTTAAATACTGGCTGTGGTAATTAGTAACATTGGTAAGAGGCTGAGGATCAGGGCGTGACTAGAGGGACCAGGTGGAAAATAATGGGTTGACATGGTAACAAAAGCAAACCAGGAAGTGCAAAACGGAACAAGAGTCCAGAAAACAAAACAAAACATGAACATAAAACCAGATTCACAGGCATGACAAGTTTCAAAAAAGGAGGTAGATAGTGATGTAACAAGATGTGCTCAGACCTCAAGACTTGCTTCATGTATGGGGGAGCTGAAAATAATGATGTGTAAAGCCTCGCAGCCTGGCCGTGCCATGTGACTGTTTCAGGAAGTGGTTCAGATTTTGCCGGGAGATTTGACAACACATGGCGTGGAGGGGTTCATTTGTGTCAAAAGGAAAGCCTTTCAAAATGCCTCGTTTTCAGAGACAGGAAAGCAACTTGAAGAAGGGTCTATAAAGAAAAATGTATGCAAATTTTTGACCAATGCACCGCCAATAGATGTTACATAGATCACAGGGAAGTGTGTTTGATGTAGGGTTGTACGGTATACCGGTATTAGTCTAGTACCGCGATACTAATGAATCATATTCAGTACTATACCGCCTCTAAAGAATACCGGTCCACCAGCCCCCCGCCTTCGTCACGCCGTGTCATTGTTGATTTTATGAGCAGAGGAGCATGTTCGGTAGCGCACAATCACAGAGTACTTACAAGCAGACAGTGTGTAGACAGAAAAGGGAGAATGGACAAATTTTGGCTTGAAAACTAAAGATAAAGGTGAAGTGCCCTCAGGAAGCGGTGCTTTAAGACACGGCTAGCTAGCTTGCAGCAAAATTTCAACCGCAGTCTGCAGTGTTGTAGCTACTTCTAAATCACTAATCCTCGCATCCATGGCGACAAATAAAGTAAGTTTCTTACAAGTATCATCCCTGCAGGACGAGGAATAGATAAACATGCTTCACTACACACCGTAGCTCTCCAACGTCACAATGTAAACAAACGCAATTTGTGGATCTACACCTAACATCCACTGTAATGATACCAAGTACAGGAACATATCTAGTCGATACTCCAATGATTATATTGATATTTTTTAGCATTCCCAAAAAAATGTTCGTCTTAAAAAAATGTATATTATGTTTGTAAACTCAGGAAATATGTCCCTGGACACATGAGGACTTTGAATATGACCAATGTATGATCCTGTGATGACTTGGTATCGAATTGATACCCAAATTTGTGGTATCTTTCAAAACTAATGTAAAACATCCAAACAATAGAAGAAAAAGTGATAGTTACATTTTAACAGAAGTGTGTCACACCAGGACATGGACTATTTTTGCTTCTTCGATGCAAGGAGAATACAGGACGAGCCAGACGTGACTGTGAGTACATGGTTGTTTATTAGGAATACTACATACAAAAATAAACAAACTAAGGGCGCTCACAAAGAGGTACAAAACTTGGCTACAAAAATACAAACAGGAAAACAAAACAACTGCTCGATGGCATGAAAGACAATGAACTAAACTTAAACTTGCACTGTGGCAGATCTATGAATAACTTACACAAAAACACTTACTGTGACCGGTACAAGGGGCATGGATAGCAAGGTAATCGAGGGTGCGTGAAGGCATGAGGCAGAATGCAAAAATCCCAGAACGATAAACAGAAAGCAAGTGACATAAATAGTGGCCGTGGTAACTAGAAACAGGTGTGAGAGGCTGATGATCGGGGCGTGAATAGGGGAAACTAATGAGTAGCTATGGTAACAAAAACAAACCAGGAAGTGAAAAGACAGAACCAAATGTCCAAAAAACCAAACCGAACATGACCAAAACAAAACATGATCCATATGTGTGACAAAGTGTATATAGAACATGTTAAAAGAGAAAGTAAGCAGATATTAACAGCAAATGAACAAGTAGATTAATCATTCATTGTCTACCACTTGTCATTCATTAATAGTGTTGACAAAATAATAGAATGAAAAATGACACAATATGTTACTGCATATGTAAGCAGCTAATTTAGGAGCCTTTGTTTGGTTACGTACTACTAAAAGACAAACTGTCTTGTATGTTCACTAGTTTATTTAAGGACAAACTTGCAATAAGAAACAAATGTTTAATGTACCGTAAGATTTTTTGTTAAAATAAAGCCATTAATGCAATTATTTGTAGTTCCTTTTATTTGGAAAAGTATCAAAAGGACTGAAAAGTATCGAAATACATTTTGGTACTGGTACTGATACCAATTTTCTGGTACCGGGACAACACTAGTTTAAAGTAGATGAAAAATCACTATATGACCCCTTTAAGTCATTATCATTGTCTGTTGGACCATCATTGTCTTTACAGTTTTCTGTCAAATATTATCTGTCCATCACCACTGAAAAATCAAATGGGGCTCAGGACAGATGCTTGATGCAGTCTAACCTCCACCTGGAACCTGGTATCTGTGACACTTACAGCACACTTCACTGCTGTCCTTTAAAACGCTGGCATACTTCCATGTCAGCCTAGATGTCCTCATGCTGTGAGATCCAGTCTCGACAATCTATGGTACATTTTTTTCTAAAAGACAATCCTTCTGTCCTTCTCCACCAGGACTTTCAAAGCACCAATGTCTACCTAAAACTTTATTGTGTGTCTCATCTGTTTGTGTAGTTGCAGAGAAGACTGCTCTGCAAAGGGTGGTGGAGGCTGCGCCACGGACACATTTTCTCCCAGATGTCGGAAGAGGGCCACTTGCATCAGGAATGACACCAAAACACCCAGCACAGAGACAGTTTGCTTTGTGTCTGTTTGTAGCATCCAGAGCCTTGGGAATCATGATATTGCCAAACAACAACGACACACAACTTTAAAGGCAAAGGCATGGACACCTGCATCGTTATTACTGTGCACACTGACCGTTTAACTACCTCAGTGGTTCTCAAACTTTTTCACCGGGTACCACCTCAAAAACACTTGGATCTCCAAGTATTACCATAATGACCAACATTAAAATAAGATAACGTAGGAGTCCTGTATAATATGCTAGATGCTACAGTTGTGTGTGTTTTATTGGAATGACAAAATCAACTGCTTGAACTTTGCCACAACTCTAAATCACCCTTGCTCTTAGAGATTGGCACCACTGTTCTTCCATTCCTCAGCAATATTTTTATTCTCAAACAAGCAAACCTGGGGTCCACCGAATGAGAGTGCTTAGCCAGGCTAGGTTAAAATGCCAAGCTGTCAACTCGATATCTAGCGCAAACTCATATGGCATCAGGGAATTAATTAATTTACCAACCAATGTACTTTTTACAAAAAAAATAATTAAAAAATCTACTGTGCATTGTTTAGAGATGTTTTAATGAAAATAGAAAGCATGATGTCATGTTTGTGTGCGCTCTTATTTATTAGTTTTCTACTAAATGTATACTTCTACAGGGTGTCTCTAAAGTCTGCAGATATAACATACACTACACCTTAAAAACATAATGCAAATTGTATGTCATTAACAATTGAGTAATTTTGTGTTTGCTTATTTGTCCAGACCCACGAGACACCCTGGTTACAGATATACACATACAGTACAGGCCAAACGTTTGGACACACCTTCTCCTCATTCAATGCGTTTTCTTTATTTTCATGACTACTTACATTGCAGATTGTCACTGAAGGCATCAAAACTATGAATGAACACATGTGGAGTTATGTACTTGACAAAAAAAGGTGAAATAACTGAAAACATGTTTTATATTCTAGTTTCTTCTAAATAGCCACCCTTTGCTCTGATTACTGCTTTGCACACTCCCGGCATTCTCTCGATGAGCTTCATGTACACATGTGAAGTGAAAACCCTTTTCAGGTGACGACCTCTTGAAGCTCGAGAAAATGCCAAGTGTGCGAAAAAGTAATCAGTGCAAAGGGGGGCTATTTTGGACAAACTAGGATATAAAACATGTTTGCAGTTATTTCACCTTTTGTGTTGATTACATAACTCTACGTGTGTTCATTCATAGTTTTATATGCCTTCAGTGAGAATCTACAATGTAAATACTCAAGAAAATAAAGAAAACACATTGAATGAGAAAGTGTGTCCAAACTTTTGGCCTGTACTGTACATCGAACTATAAGTAAATGTGTACTGTGTGGAGTTTCAGAAATATTAAACAAGTTTGTAAAATGTTGTAAAATGTGACTCAAAAGCCACAAAACGCATGAAAAAACACTACAATGAAAAAAAAAAGGCGCCCAACAGTTTTTTTTATTGCATGACCATGATGAACCAGCAGGTGGCAGCTGTCGTGACTTTTTATTTGTCCAGCAATGGCGATATGTAACATACCACCATCAAAAGACATCAACATGAAGAGTTATACCTCTTTAACAATACACCAAGAAGCTGCATTATTATAAATAATATTATGTATGTGTTTATATGTATGTATATGTAACGGGTATAGAAAATAATTTAATTATTTGAGTGAAATTCCTGCTAAAATATGTATATTCCTTTGTAATGCAATGATGTCCAATTGCGCCATCTGCTTGTACCTGAAAGTCTGTAAATATGACTGCAAACCGGAAGCTATTAGCAGACTTCCTGCCAACTGCTATTGGTAATTCCGATATTGCTCCGCAAAATATTGTAAATTACACAATAGCTAAAGTGATATTTATTGTACGATGCAGTTATTTAAAAGCAGTTGAAATGCTATGTTGTGGGATTTTCGTTTTGAATTGGTTGTTGCTCACGTTAGATGTACTAATATATTGCACTGAAGTCGATTTTATTTTCCCCATGTAGACATCGAAACCAGAAGAGGTGCTAACCACATATTGTGTGTATGTGTAATCTGATCTCTCATTGCAGGTAATAATTGTTGCACTATGTGCGTGTTACGTGTCCGTACGTTCATATTTAAGTTTTTATTTTCTGCCTTTTTGATTTGAAGACAACGTGGTCTGTCATATTAGTAAGTCACCACCAGAGGGTGCTGAAAGTCCATTTAATGATTTGTGTCATGCCATGTCATATCTTGTATTGTATTTTGTATTTTTCTATTTTCTATCTCATGAATATATTAAAAAGGATGATGTTGGCTGAAAAAAAAACAAGTTAAAAATATATTGTATTGAATTGATTGTAATACCGGCTTCACGGTGGAAGAAGGGTTAGTGCGTCTGCCTCACAATACGAAGGTCCTAAAAGTACAGTAGAACGCAGTGGCTATTGCTCTAAGACTGCAAGGGAAGCTGAGCTTTCTCTAAAATGTCAAAACAATAAGTGAATAAATGGATAGTATTGTGCAAGGGTCCCCAAACTTATACGAAGGTCCTGAGTAGTCCTGGGGGTTCAATCCCGGGCTCAGGATCTTTCTGTGTGGAGTTTGCATGTCCTCCCCGTCAATGCGTGGGTTCCCTCCAGGTACTCCGGCTTCCTCCGACTTCCAAAGACATGCACCTGGGGATAGGTTGATTGGCAACACTAAATTGGCCCTAGCGTGTGAATGTGAGTGTGAATGTTGTCTGTCTATCTGTGTTGGCCCTGCGATGAGATGGGGACTTGTCCAGGGTGTACACCGCCTTCCGCCCGATTGTTGCTGAGATAGGCACCAGCGCCCCCCACGACTCCAAAGGGAATAAGCGGTAGGAAATGGATGGATGGATAATTGTAATACCAGTGAAGATAAAAGCAAGTTAAAACCACTATAAGATCACACAAAAAAAGTATACTGTTAAAAAAAACATTGTATTAAGTCACATCTGTAATTGCATTTCATGTAATTGTAAAAATATGAAAATGTTATGTTATTGAGCAGACTTCCTGCAAACTGCTAATGACGTCGAAACCAGCTGAGGTGCTAACCACATATTGTGTTTATGTGTTGTCTGATCACTCATTGCAGCTACCAGTAAAGAACCACATCATCCAAACCAGCCTGTGTGTGGATTATTGGCGGGACGGGTACACAGCAGTTACATTGGTCCCGTGACCTGAGACTTCTATCGAGTTTGTCGAACCGGTGACCGTCCTGTCTACCACATCGCTCCATGAAGCCATCGGTTCACAGTATTGTGTGTTCACAGTTTACAAGGGTAGCATATATTGCAGTGAAGCTCATTATAGTGTGTCGCAGCGGTACAGTTTATTTTATGTGGCATAGCAATAACGTGTCACACAGACTGCTGATTTGTTTTATCATTTTGAATGTATTTGCCATTTTCTATTTGACGATTTCACAAAGTGGGGTGGACTGTACTGTTTCGTGGCAGACATTTTTGAAACATGTCTTTTCAGAGTAATCCACATTTCCCAAAGTTTGGCACACCCATTCAAGTTGGCAGAGGCAGGGTAATGCCAACTCCCATCCCCTTTTCTGTTGACAGTCCTGTCCCAGGTGTTAGTTTGCCCTCATTAGAGGCAGTTTCCCATGCTAGCGTACATAATGCAGCAAACCAGTGCACTAGCTCTTATTTGCCTCAAGTCACGTCTACACCAATCTTACTAGTGACGTCTCTGAGTGTGTAGCTGACCAGATGAGGACTGTCATTCAGGAAATAGGTCAACAGTTAGCTGACAGCATCATGTCGCGTATGCAGCCAAATAACACAGTAACTCCTGATTCAAATTTCACAGAGAATGTAACAAGCACACTGAGTTAGCTGAGCCATGCGTCTGATGTATCTCGGGTTCAGGTTGTCACACAGAGGACGGTTAAGGAACCAATATCATTTGTAGGAGATGGGTCGGATTCAATTAAGGTGCATGAATGGGAAGCTCTAATGAGAACATTCATTAAGAGGAGTAATGTTAGAGTCGAAGAGCAGGCTGAGGAGATCCTTGTGCATTTGAGGGGAAAAGCTAAAGATGTAGTGAAGTTTGGCATTAGGAACAGTAATATTGATATGCATGCTCAGCCCGACTTGATTTATGGTCTACTTAGAAAACACTTTAGCTGTACCAGGTACTCTTCTGTCCCCTCAGCTGACTTTTACTTGACTTTGCCTAGAGACCAGGAAGACCCCTATGACTACTGGCTGAGACTGAACAGGGCAGCTGACCTCACCGTTGACTGTCTGAGAGAGCAGGGCAAGACGCTGGACAACCCGGAAACAGAGGTGACTCGCATGTATATTGGGAACTGTCCCTGCAAAGTCCTGGCCCTCACTTTCAGATCCAAAACAATCGACAAATGGTCAGCGTGTGAAGTACTGGAGGTGCTGAATGAGTACCATTCTGAGATGAGCTGCAAATCAACTCCCCCAGTACACACTGACATCACGGTACACTCAGCTGAGGTGACCCATAGTCCAGCCCTTGACCGCAGTGGTCACGAGCCACCTCCGACCCAGAGCCCTCAGAATGTCCCCCTAGCGGAGGTGACGGCTATGTTGGAAAATGTTCTGCTATGTGGGACCTCTAACGAGTCAAATGTGAGGAAGAGAGCTCCACCCAGGTGTCTTGAGAACAGAGTTGATGGGTTTACTGACATGCCATGCTTTATTTGCCAAGATGACGGTCACAGTGCTTTCTCTCATTGCCGGGAGAAGAGGCTTTGCTTCAAGTGCTAAGCTCCAGGCCATTCACGTTGTGACTGTCCAGCGAGGAGGACCACTCCCCAGCCTCAAGAAAACTGACCGATCTGCACACAGGGGAGGACCGTGCTGATCAGCTAATTGAACCTCCCACCAGTTTTGAGGAGTCCGACATGCTTGGTATTGAATCCCTCTATAAGTCGCACTGCAGTTACAGTGGCAGTACAGTTGTCTCATCCAAGAAACTGATCATTCAGGGATCCAACAGAATAGCAGAGACTGATACCCTTTTCTACACGCCTGTACTTATAACGATTGGCCCCACTTTCAAAGCACTGTTAGACAGTTGGTCAATGGCCTGTACAATAAGGGAGTCTGCTGCGATGAGGTGGCGACTTGTCCAGGGTGTACCCTGCCTTCCGCCCGATTGTAGCTGAGATAGGCGCCAGCGCCCCCCGCGACCCCGAAAGGGAATAAGCGGTAGAAAATGGATGGATGGATGCTGTTGCAGCAATGCCCTGACATGACAAAGGACACAGCTGATGATTATGTCATTGTAGGCTGCGGTGGACACTGTGTTTCCCCCAAAGACATGTATAACCTTGATGTTACCGTTTACGGATGCAAGATGATCGTTCCGGTAATGGTTGTACCTGGCCAGACAGAAGCAATGATCCTTGGCAGCAATGCTGTCAAGCATATCCTAACTCAACTGAAGAGCACTGACGGCTACTGAGGCTTGTTTCCTCGCCCGACAATGGTCAGACTGATGACCAGTGCCAATTCTTGTCACTACTGTCCAACACAGAGAGATGGAGAGGTGAATGCATTCCAGATAATGTGGGAACAGTGAAAGTCAAGAGTTGTGTAACACTGAAACCACAGAGTGAGCACCTTGTCTGGGGCAAGTTACCTGAGTCAACTGTGATGTTAGTAGGCAGTACCGTGGTCGTTGAGCTGACCCAGTCTAAAGCCAGACCCAAACAAATCCTTGTTGGAAAGGTTATCACTCCACTTTGGGGAGATCGATGGGTGTCCGTTAAAGTCATTAACCCTACAGACAGAACTGTGGTGTTGAGAAGAAACGCCAAAATCGCAGATGTGTCCCCCTGTATCGCAGTGGAGGACCTACCCAAAGCAGAGGTAAAATGCTCAAATGTTAGTTCCTTGTTTAAGTTCTTTAGAGATGCAATTTCAGTTTGAGTTATGAAAGTATATGACCAAAAAAGAGTCTGAGTAGTACTTGAAGCTATAGGAACAACATTTTGCATTTCAGAGGTAATAGGCCTCTCTGAGTCTGTGTTTAGTTAGGAGATTGATCACCTTCTTTCTTTTCACACTCCTTTTTGACAGAGTTATAGAACTGACTTGCACACCAGATTTGTTCCTAGTGATGCACTTATTTATTTATTTTTGGTCTCAAGTGTTGCACTCCTACATTTAGCAGAATTTCAGGGGGGTGTATGTAACGGGTATAAAAATACTTTAATTATTTGAGGGAAATTCCTGCTAAAATATGTATATTTTTTGTAATGCAATGAAGTACCTGAAAGTCTGTAAATATGATCGCAAACCGGAAGCTTTTAGCAGACTTCCTGCAAACTGCTAATGGTAAGCCACGTTCCGATATTGCTCCCCAAAATATTATAAATTACAATAAAGCTAACGTGAGATTTATTGTAAGATGGATAGATAATACTTTATTGATTCCTTCAGGAGAGTTCCTTCAGGAAAATTACAATTCCAGCAGCAGTGTACAGAGTTGAGATCAATTTAAAAAAGTAAAAAGTAAATAATGGGGGTTTAAATGGAAACAAAATAGAGAAATATTACAATAAGAATAAAAATAAAAAGCAACAATGGGAATAAAAATATAGCAGTAAAATAAGAATATAACAAGAGGAACTAGGCAGTAGTGACCATGTTATGAAAACATATTGCACTGTATTGGGACGGCGTGGCACAGTGGAAGAGTGGCCGTGCGCAACCCGAGGATCCCTGGTTCAAATCCCACCTAGTACCAACCTCGTCACGTCCGTTGTGTCCTGAGCAAGACACTTCACCCTTGCTCCTGATGGGTGCTGGTTGGCGCCTTGCATGGCAGCTCCCTCCATCAGTGTGTGAATGGGTAAATGTGGAAGGAGTGTCAAAGCGCTTTGAGTACATTGAAGGTAGAAAAGCGCTATACAAGTACAACCCATTTATTTATTGTTTTGCATCCCCCGTCATCCATGTACCCCCGCCCCCTCCCTAGAGAGGAGTTGTACAGTCTAATAGCGTGTGGGACAAAGTATTTTTTGAGTCTATTGGTCCTGCACTTGGGATGAAGCAGTCTAGCACTGAACAGGCTCCTCTGGCTACTGATAACGCTATGCAGAGGGTGACTGGCATCATCCAAGATGCTCACTTGTTTGTCCACAATCCTCTTCTCTGCCACCGTCACCTGTGAGTCCAGTTTCATTCCGATTGCCTGATCAGTTTCTCCAGTTTCCCCAGCACACTACCATGTAGAACAGAACACTGGCAACCACAGACTGGTAGTACATCCACAGGAGTTTTCTACAAATGTTGAAGGAGCACAGCCTCCTGAGTAAGTACAGCCTGCTCTGTCCTTTCTTGTACAGGTGGTCCGTGTTAACAGTCCAGTCCAGCTTATTGTCCACCCAAACCCTGAGGTACTTGAATGAGTCCACGGTCTGTACCTCAACTCCCTCGATCACAATAGGTTGTGACCGTGGACTCGACCTCCCAAAGTCAATGACCAGCTCCTTGGTCTTTGACGGATTGAGCTACATTGAGATACAGTTATTTAACAGCAGTTGAAATGCTATGTTGTGGAATCTTCGTTTTGAATTGGTTGTTGCTCACGTTAGATGTACTACTAAGTTGCACTGAAGTTGATATTATTTTCCCCCTATATACATCGAAACCAGCAGAGGTGCTAACCACATATTGTGTGTATGTGTAATCTGATCACTCATTGCAGGTAATAATTTTTGCACTATGTGCGTGTTACGTGTCCGTACGTTCATATATAAGTTTGTATTTTCCGCCATTTTTGGCATGGGGACAACGTGGTCTGTCATGTTCGCTAGTCACCACCAGAGGGTGCTAAAAATCGATTTAATTATTTGTCATGTCACGTCTTGCATTGTATTTTTCCATTTTCTATTTCATAAATATATTAAAAAAAAGGATGATTTTGGCTTGAAAACCAAGTTAAACATATTTTGTATTGAATTGATTGTAATACCAGTGAAGATAAAAGTAATACCATGAATTGATTAACGTGGACCCCGACTTAAACAAGTTGAAAAACTTATTCGGGTGTTACCATTTAGTGGTCAATTGTACGGAATATGTGCAATCTACTAATAAAAGTATCAATCAATCAATCAATCAATCAAAGCAAGTTAAAACCACTATACCAGGGGTCACCAACCTTTTTGAAACCAAGAGCTACTTCTTGGGTACTGATTAATGCGAAGGGCTACCAATTTGATACACACTTAAATAAATTGCCAGAAATAGCCCATTTGCTCAATTTACCTTTAACTCTATGTTATCGTTAATAATGATATTTATCTTTGTGGAAACACTGATCATCTTAAATATTTCTCACAATATATATGGAAACAGATAAATATAAAAAAAAGGGTATTTCTGTCTGTCATTCCGTCGCATTTTTTTGCTTATGCGGAAGGTTTTTTGTAAAGAATAAATGATGAAAAAACACTGATTTCAACGGTTTAAAAGAGGAGAAAACACGAAAAAAAGAAAAATTAAATTTTGAAACATAGTTTATCTTCAATTTCGTCTCTTTAAAATTCAAAATTCAACCGAAAAAAAGAATAGAAAAACTAGCTAATTCTAATCTTTTTGAAAAAATTAAAAAAAGGATTTATGGAACATCATTAGTAATTTTTCCCGATTAAGATTATTTTAAGAATTTTGATGAAATGTTTTAAATAGGTTAAAATCCAATCTGCACTTTGTTAGAATATATAACAAATTGGACCAAGCTATAGTGCTAACAAAGACAAATCATTATTTCTTCTAGATTTTCCAGAACAAAAATTTTAAAATAAATTCAAAAGACTTTCTAGATTTGCCAGAATATTTTTTTTGAATTTTAATCTTACTAAATTTGAAGAAATATTTCACAAATATCCTTCGTCGAAGAAACAGAAGCTAAAATAAAGAATTAAATTAAAATGTATTTATTATTCTTTACGATTAAAAAAAAATGTTTACTTGAACATTGATTTAAATTGTCAGGAAAGAACAGGAAGAAATTTAAAAGGTAAAAAGATATATCTGTTTAAAAATCCTAAAATCATTTTTAAGGTTGTATTTTTTCTCTAAAATTGTCTTTCTGAAAGTTATAAGATGCAAAGTAAAAAAATAATGAATTTATTTAAACAAGTGAGGACCAAGTCTTTAAAATATTTTCTTGGATTTTCAAATTAGAATTAAAAATGTCGAGCAAAGCGAGACCAGCTTGCTCGTAAATAAATACAATTTAAAAAATAGAGGCAGCTCACTGGTAAGTGCTGTTATTTGAGCACTTTTTAAAACAGGCCAGCAGGCAACTCATCTGGTTCTTACGGGCTACATGGTGCCCGCGGGCACCACGTTGTTGACCCCTGCACTATATGATCACACGAAAAATGTATACTGTTAAAAACCATTGTATTAAGTTACACCTGTAATTGCATTTCATGTAATTGTTCAAATATGAAAATGTTATGTATTTGAGCAGACTTCCTGCAAACTGTTAATGACATCGAAACCAGCAGAGGTGCTAACCACATATTGTGTGTATGTGTAATCTGATCACTCATTGCAGCTACCAGTAAAGAACCACATCATCCAAACCAGCCTGTGTGTGGATTCTTTCATCCATTTAGTCATGAATAGTGCAACCAACCACGCGTGTATTCGTCTATTTTTATTGTAATTGCAATTGGTAAACACACTGTAGCTTCCTCCCCGGAGTCGCTTTTAATTGGTCTAACAGCACGCCTGTCACGCCACTTCCGCCCGTTTGCTCGCTTTTGATTGGCCCACACGCTTCAATTTTTTCCCTCTCCTTCGCGGCGGTAGGTCGGAGCCGCCGTAGCCCGGGTCGGTCTAGCACGCCTAGCACGTCCTCTGTTAGAGCTGCAGCGCTTTCAAATTTGGCACATTCTTTTTTTTTTGTGGATTTACAAATACACACGAGTAACCTGCCTTGCCTTACTGCAACCACCCGAACGTCATTTAAAACACAATTCCAAACACCCAGCAGACTCCTCAAAAGATGGCGGTGGTTAGCGGGACGTCGGGGCCGGCTGTAGCCCGGTTCGAGGGCCGAGAATTCGAGTATTTGATGAAGAAAAGGTCGGTGACCATAGGCCGGAACTCCTCGCAGGGCTCCGTGGACGTCAGCATGGGACACTCGAGCTTCATTTCCAGGCGGCACCTCGAGATTTTCACGGCGGGTGAAGATGGCACTTGCACGGGGGAATTCTACCTCCGATGCCTGGGGAAAAACGGGGTGTTTGTGGATGGGGTGTTCCAGAGAAGAGGGGCTCCACCTCTGCAGCTTCCACGAATGTAGGATTTATTATTATAATTATTGTTGGTGGTGGTGTTAAAAAGGGGACAGCGCTGCACACATCGTGGTAATGTCGTGTTGTTGTTTTGCTGTCCGGCAGCTGTGTTGCACGTGTTGTGTCAAAGGACGCACTCGGTGTGTACGATAACGTCACGCCGAACCTCCATGCTAAATATGGCAGTGAAAACATGCCTGCGCTTGTAGTCAAGCAAATAGGTTCCCTCCATTTAAGTCCACGGCGTCATTCGAAATTGTTTTATTCGGCCTGTATATTTTTACCAAATTTGCGCTTTGGAATTAGCATTGCGTTAAATTTAACCCCCAACTCCTGTTTGTTTGAATCGGAGACTGGTTTCCTCCGGAACCTTGTAAAAATGCTAAATACCTGCATTTCCATGTAATTATGCCTCAAGTCTGACGCGTTTGGTAAAGCTCCCAGTCTGCATGCTAACCATGAGGGAGAGCAAGCAATATAAACAATATTCATGTAAAACCGGCGACATTTTGCAAATTTACAATATGGCGATTCTGTTGATATATATATATATATATATATATATATAGTTCAGTGGTTCTTAACCTGGGTTCGATCGAACCCTAGGGGTTCGGTGGAGCCAATCAAGATACACCCAAGTCATCCATACTTGCCAACCTTGAGACCTCTGAATTCGGGAGATGGGGCAGGGAATTGAGGTGGTGGGTGTGGGGGGGTTGGTGGTAGCGGGGGTGTATATTGTAGATTCCGGAAGAGTTAGTTCTGCAAGGGATTCTGGGTATTTGTTACGTTTTATGTTACGGTACGGATGTTCTCCTCAAATGTGTTTGTCATTCTTGTTTGGTGTGAGTTCACAGTCTGGCGCATATTTGTAACAGTGTTAAAGTTGTTTGTATGGCTACCCTCAGTGTGACCTGTATGGCTGTTGACCAAGTATACATTGCATTCACTTATGTGTGTGTAAAAGCCACATAAATGATGTGAATGTGCCGACACGCCGTTTGTATGGAGGAAAATCGAACGTGACGACAGGTTGTAGAGGATGGTTTCCCAGGGAGATTTTCGGGAGGGGCCCTGGAAATCGGGATTGTCCCAGAAAAATCGAGAGGGTTGGCAAGTATGGACTCATCGTGTAAATAAAAACTTTTCCATATCGGTTGATACGGCAACAGCAGAAGTCACACTGATTTGCAAGTGTGTAATTTGTTGTGAGTTCATGCACGGGTCATTTTGTACACCAGGAAAAAAAACATAGAACTTTGTCTTGAATTTGAAAAAAAAAAAAAAAATTCACAAAAGAAGGGTTCGGTGAATGCGTGTATGAAACTGGTGGGGTTCGGAACCTCCAACAAGGTTAAGAACCACTGATATAGTTGAAGCAAACCAAGTTTACAGCAGAAACAATCGTGTTTAAGAAGCTGTGGCTAGATATTTTGTTGGTGAACTAGGATACGTTGCAAGTGAGGGAGAGGCAGGCAAAAACTTGGATTATGCGCCTGCGCAGTGTCTCCGCCGTCCATTCATTCATTTACTTCCGCTTGTCCTTCTCGCCGGATAAAGTAAAACCTTCTTGCTCATTTCATAGGTTGACTGCGTGACGTGCAATTATCTGGGCAAAAGCTGTTTCCTAAGTAGACATCAGCACAACTGTCAGTGATCGGTTATTTATTTTCCCGTGTAGTGAACAATGACAACCGGACGACATTCAGATGGTTGTTGAAGCTGTACCAATCAGTGTGAAACATCCGCTACTTATATTGTACATGATGCTATGGAACAGAAGGAGAAAGCATTCTATTTGAAAACGGTGCTTTCGAAAGGTGGTAGAAACAGGAAATGCTTCATACTGGATATGTTGATTGGCAACACTAAATTAAGTTAATGTGAAAGTACCAATGATTGTCACACACACACTAGATGTGGCAAAATTATTTTCTGCATTTGACCCATCACTCTTGATCACCCCCTTAGAGGTGAGGGGAGCAGTGGGCAGCAGCGGTGGCCGCGCCCGGGAATCATTTTTGGTGATCCAGCCTTCCATTTCCTACCGCTTATTCCCTTTGGGGTCGCGGGGGGGGGGGGGGGGGGGGGGGGGGGGGCGCTGGTACACCCTGGACAAGTCGCCAACTCATCGCAGGGCATTTTTGGTGATTTAACCCCCAATTCCAACCCTCGATGCTGAGTGCCAATCAGGGAGGTAATCGGTCCCATTTTATAGTCTTTGATATGACTCCCTAGTGTGTGAATGTGAGTGTGAATGTTGTCTGTCCATCTGTGTTGGCCCTGCGATGAGGTGGCAACTTGTCCAGGGTATACACCACCATCCACCTGAATGCAGCTGAGATAGGCTCCAGCAGAAAATGAATGGATGGACATTAGTGTTGCACGATTTTGAGACAAAACCTAATTGCGATTTTTCTGGCAAAAATTGCAATTGTGAGTATTTACGACTTTCAAATATTAGGCTATTCCTTTAAATGCATATAACTGCTAAATGTTATTTCTAGACTTACTCAACACATTATTGTCTCAAGTTGCCACACATCCAAACAATATGCAATAATCTACTATTTAAAATATTTAAGCGCCCATGTGTGCTTACATTGTCCTTGCCTGCTGGTCATAGCCTCATCGTAGTCCACCCGTTTCAAAGTAATTTGACAGACTGCTGTCACCGCAAAGTTTCCGTCAGCCATTTTACGCTGTCACTGGGGTTTACCTTTAATGTATGTGACTGTGGCGGTGTGCCACGGCAAAATATTACACGCCACCCCTTAAAAATGGGAGGGTTTTTTTACGTGAAAACAAAGTAATAATAATGTATTGTAGTACACACATAAGAACACTTAATCATTCTCTGCCAAACCCATCCGTTCAAGACCATGAAAAAAATAACATCATAACAGACAAACATGCTTTAAGACAAGTTACAATAGGAATTGATATTTTACAGTTTATTTGAGCACAATTGACTAGTGATACACCGAAAATTTAGCCGCCGAAATAAAGACGTATTTTGATCACCCAGGGTTTCCTCTTAATGTAAACAGATTGTGGCACATTGCCACAGCAAAATCATAGCTGCCACACCTTGAAAATAATTTATTTTACTGGAAAACAGTAAAACTATCCGACGCTATTTTTACCTTTAAATTCCAATCTAGTGATAACAGGCCAAATTCGAAGAGGTTTTACCTCCTGTGCTAACACGTTTGTCTCCGTGCTTCCCCAGACATACAATAACACTTTCTCATTTGTCGCAAATCCACTTCCAGGAACGGACGGTGTGTTTGGGATCATGGGTAAAATGAACTCAAAACCAAACAAACCAAAAACATTACCATCAGCAGGTTGTTACAGAATGCATGGTTATATATAAGCTATTATTTGTGCACTATTGACAAATAATGCACCAAAAACTCGGCCTCTAAAAATAGAAAACAACGCTGCTGAAACCAAATGTTGTGACATATACCAGACACACGCAATTGTATGGAGCCTTGTCAGCTTGTCTGCGATGTGGATGCAACTTTAATGTATCCCAGATATACCCGCACACAGTGATCTACAAAATGCGCTAATGTTAAGAGGACAGAGGCGGCTTTTATGGAGAGAAATTCCAACTGGAGCAGCAGCACGAAGCAAGTGTGACGTCATGCTCGCTGATGCTCTCTCTCTGTTGGGGACACAGAGGGACAGAAGTAGAATCTTTCAGCACATGAACGGTCTATAATAACACCTGTAAAAGATGCTAAATTTGTTGCTAGTTGTTTTTAATACAGCAAGGAAAATCACAAAAAGTTTCCACGCACTTGAGTTTTTCAAGTGCGTGGAAACATTGTACAATAAGCTACAACAATGGAAAAAATATAGCAAAACAACATAATGTAAACGTCCATTCATCCATTTTGTACCGCTTGTCCCCTTCGGGGTCGCGGGGGGTGCTTTAGTCTATCTCAGCTGCATTCGGACGCAAGGCAGCGTACACCCTGGACAAGTCGCCACCTCATCACAGAGCCAACACAGATAGACAGACAACATTCACACTCACATTTACACACTAGGGACCATTTAGTGTTGCCAATCAACCTATCTCCAGGTGTATGTCTTTGGAGGTGGGAGGAAGCCGGAGTACCCGGAGGAAACCCACACATATATGTAAGTATTTAATAGTAACACAGATTTTTTGTTTGGGACTGATTAGTACAACATTTTGAACGTGCTGCAAGCATTACATCACTCCCTGCCCCTGTTTCAAGCATATAAGCTTCGCCCTAAGTAACACATTGTTGGTAGCTCCTGTAAGACTGATTTTGTGAAAGAGCCCGCCACGATTAGTGTTGTGCAATATGTATACAAATATATATCCTGATATAGATCACTATATATCCCAATGACGATATATATCACAATGTAGAATTGACATACACCTGGGGATAGGCTGGTTGGCAACACTAAATGGTCCCTAGAGTGTGAATGTTGTCTGCGATGAGGTGGCGACTTGTGCAGGGTGTCCCCGCCTTCCAGCCCAGTAAAGCTGGGATAGGCTACAGCACCCCAATGACTGCAAGAGGGACAAGCAGTAGAAAATGAATGGATGGTATTATTTCTTACGATACATATAGATACATGCATTAAATGTTTCTTAACTTATCTCCTTTTATTTATAAATCACATATTATATACATAAAGGGAAAAGACAATAAAAAAAACTAAAATAATTTTTCGTGTTAGCTCTTTTCGACAATTTATACCAGAGCCATATGAACACACAAATTTTGAGATGGCATCTGAAATTTCTTTGTGTCTCCGGGACTACTTTTGGATAGACAATGCCTTTAGACAACAATTCTGTCAGGCTTGTTTGGTGTGTTTTTTTATTTTCATAGTTAGTGGTTTTGATAAAACGTTAGTACTTTATCACATTTTGACACGGTCTCTTTACTGTTTTACATGATGTGTGATAGAAAAGATTTAACATGTTCAAGTCGCTATTACCAGATTACCTTTGTTCGATTGGTGTCCAAATTTTTTTATTTGAACCAAAGCTACAAAAAATTGTTAATTTTCCCTCTTTTTGGCACCGATTCCTCTTCGGGTTTTGTTAGTGTTGCATTCTTTAGTCTTTTACTCTCTATTTTATGCTGCAGCTGTTACATATACTATTATTATTATATAGTACTGTACATGGTAATTGTTATATATTTTATATGTTATAGACATAAAATATTAGTATATACCATATACTGTACATATATTACGTATATATGTTATATTTTATTTTGCTTTCAGTCTATTTTGTACCTGCATTGTCCTTTCCATCTTTTCCATCCTTTGTAACTGAGCTACTGTGTGGAATCATTTCGCTTGTGGATCATTAAAGTTTGTCTAAGTCTAAGTTTTGTGTCTAGTTAGTAGCAAACTGCTACATTGTTGACATCCATGCTCACCTGGCTCTGGCTGTAAAGTTATTTAAAGTGACGTAAAAATGTTAGGGCAAAGCAACAGGTTTTCAGTTACTTTAGCCGCTACCCAGCTGTTAAAATTAAGATATAGGCAATAGAGTGTTATATTGTACCATGGACATTATGTATTATTATTGTTTATATCGCACATCATTGGCCATGAGTGTCAGCAATCCTATTCCGGCTGAATGACAATTTTAATACAATAAGTATTCATAACTTCTATGAGTAGACATTTAAACATATGCTAGCTGGTATTGTCAATTATATTTTATGAATTAAAAATAAAATAAAAAGCAATTGATATACACTAACTTTAGCTAAAACAAACAGTAGTGATGACGTACTTCCTCAGTGTAGCGACACGCTAAAATATATTATTCACTTGCGCACACACAACTAGCTGTCTTTCGTCACCGTATTAATAATTTGTGTAAGTGTGTTGTAAACACAAAACATAGTAACATGAAACATAACACGCTTGTTATATGTGTATGGTTTGAAATGTTTTTTTCTTCTTGTTTGTTTTTAGATGTTGCTTCCGATTCCCCAGCACAAGTATAAAAATCACTTTCACAGCACTTTCTGCTGAAAAAAGGGAACCAAGGACTGTGCCGGAATCACCGGTCAAGTCTGTGCAACCTCAAATATCCCCACTTACCATCAACATTCCGGACAATATTGCCCATCTTATGAGCCCACTGCCTTCACCCACTGGCACCCTCAGGTGAGTTTAAGGGATGGCACTTTCAATTTTGTGGATTTGTTTCTTAATCTGAATTTGGAAACATTTCAAAATTTTTATAGCGCGGCAAATTCCTGCCCTTCAAGCCCGAGGGGGGCGGGACTGTCTAGCTATCGAAACCATCGACTTCTGTCCTCAGACCTTATAGCAGATAACTCCCATTCTGAAAACGACAAGGAAGCCTCTGGGGAAGACAGCCCAAAGGTGAGTGAAGGTGGTCCCAATCAGATAAGCCTTCATTAAACAGGATATTGATGCACATGTAATGTCTGTGTGAGTCTGCAGTATTAATAATGCATTTTTAAAAAAAAATGTATTTCATTAATGTGCTGAGAATGTCCTCGTTGAAGTCTAAAAATTGCTTATCACTCACTGCAGGGTAAAATTTGGAATACAGAACTCTATTCAATTCAGTCAATCGTGAGCCATTTTGTATGCAAACCACAGCTGAAAATATAATTTTTCCAAAAATATCCATTTACCTGTATTTTTCTTTTGGGCTGTGAAAAAAACCTGTGATTGGGGTCAACTAATTTATTTTATATAAAAAATAAATGGCGTCTATATTATCACAGGATGCAAGGATAATGGATGTGTAAAATCAATAGAGTCTTTAATAAGTTAAGGTCCAAAAAAAGTAAAACGGCCTCATGCATAGAGCCATAAAAAGCACAGACTCAGTAAAAATAGATGAAAGCAGACAAAATGAAACTACACAACTCAGCGATAAGCAAGTCTTAAACGCGGAAATCTGCGGTTTTTAACATTCACTTTCACTTTGAAATTTCACTTGCATGTTTTTTTAATGCAATATTGTAGTGTGTAAGAACAGGAGTCGAAGGAGTAATATCAAAAGATGGAGCTAATTGTTTTAATGACATTTATTTTCTAATCAGCAATCAAGCAGTATCCATCCATGGCTTTGCAGCGCAACAACATACAACACCGGAAATGTGTCCCGTGAAAACCCGACCAACCGGAACTCTCCAACATTAACAACATTTCCGTGGGTGAATTATGTAAACCCACTACAATATAAAAAAAAATAGGCTCTGAACAAAATTTGTTGAAAGATTGCCTGAGCCCCAGGTATATTATCTTGCTCCTGCCTAAATTCCGCACTGAAGGAGGACAACAGGGACGCAGAAACAAGCTTGCTAATTAGCATCTTCTCGCTTGCTTACTTGTTGTTGGCACGCCACCTTCAATTATATTAAGAGGATACCCTGAGTTGTAGTTCTAAAACATTTAATATATACATTATTATATTTTTGACGTGACGGATGTAAACAGTGGTCTCAACATAGAAAGTATATTGCCCAAGGAGGTGTGGCTACAGGGTTTTCCTAATGGGAAATATTTTTTGAGTTCTTTGCATGCATGTTATAGAATTTTTACATTACATTTTCAATGATAATGTTACTAAATTATCTACTAAAAAACTTCAAAATACTGTGGTACATTACATGGAACATGTGTCAAAAAAACAGCCAAAAGACGTTGTAGATGAGAATAAATCTAAAGGTAAAATGTGTAGACACGCACCCAATTCCAACAAATGTAGTTTTGATTTTCAAAAAATTTCTTTCAGAGCTTGCGTAGCAGCACTTTGTGCTGGTAGAAATTTTTTTTCTCAAATGGTGCTCACATGCCTGAACGATCCCAACTCCATTTTTTTATCTTTATATGGGGCATCTGTAACAGATAAAAAAAATCTCTTCAGATTTAGAAAATCACCGTGGGTACCTTGCTTTACAAACTCCCCCTTCAAAAGAATATTACAAAATGAAAGATTGCTTTGCCCCATTCCCTAAATGCAGGCAAGTGGCAGTTTTTTAAGAATGAAAACTGGAAACAGATGTAACAAAATGAAAGCACACAACAGCAAATAATGGTAGAAACAGAGAATAAATCAACCAAAAGTCTTAACTGTTATGTGGAACACAACATGAACCACATAGGCAAGATGGATTCCATTGGGCTGACTGGCACTATGGGTGGATTTTAAGATTTTTTTTTACAAAAAGAACAATGCTAAAACAGTTAAAAACAAAAAGTGTAAGTGACTATTCTTAATTCTACTCTTTTTCCTGTGCTGCATTTGAAAATTAAAATGTGCACAGAGACATGCAAGAAAGAGGCAAATAATGTGGTGTGTACTATTATTTTTTTTTAACCTGATTTGAATTCTCATTTCATTTGGAGCTGTTTATAAACATACAGTATGTTAAACATGTATAATTATGTTGTGTCATACACAGTACAGTGAAAGTTGGCATATCATAAATAATGTATTTAAAAACTGTTATTAATCTGATTAAGGATTGTAGTTTTTTGACAGCCCCAATGTTCTTCTCTCCAGGATGATGCCAAACCACCGTATTCATATGCACAGTTGATAGTGCAAGCAATTACCATGGCCCCAGATAAACAGCTGACACTGAATGGAATATACACCCACATCACCAAGAATTACCCCTACTACAGAACGGCCGATAAAGGCTGGCAGGTCAGTGTAATGCTCACATTATTGTAACAGTAAATATATGTTTGTTCATTTGGTGATGTAGGCCATGCAAGCTCATTTGGTTTATCAAAAACTGCTTTATTGTTTGAACAGAGCAAACAGCAAAGAATACTTCTGAAAAAGTTTGTAAAAATTAGCATAGCAATGTCTTCTCCGACCAATATATTGGGGGTAATGTGTGCCTTCGTGTCAGTTGGCCACTTAATGTCAGTGTTGAAGAGGGAATATTCAAGCGGGCGATTTATATATTATAAAAAACTAGTGGAAGATGGCAGAGGAATTCTCTTCCTTAGATTTTTCTTTTAACGATGTAGACGTCGTCCGGGAAACCCACAATGCATCTACTTGGCCACATTTGGACAAATGTATGCGTCTGGCTATACAATGCCCAAAACATTAATTTTTGTTGTTTGCCATGTAAGACCAAATCAAAACTGCTCTCGAGATGGAATACACATTTAAGAACACACATGATTGTGGCAGACATGTGAAGACTTTTGCTACAGTATGAATGCTAAATTTAATTTTCATTTTCATTGGTGTATTAGAACAAGTTGGCTAAACATGTTTGAAGTGTTGCCTGATTTTTTTCCTGCATTTTCTGGTGATCGACTGACTATCCTTAATTATTTTACCTTCAGTATGCTTTATAAATCCAAAATATTTCCAGACTTCAGATTTTGTCCGTTTACTACGAGGGCAAAATCTCAAGAGCAAGGTCCGTCTGTTTTTTTCCGCCATTGCAAACAGCGCAAGTGGGCATGTGCCGTCTTCAGAGGCGCGGCTGCTGGTGCGTTAACAGGACGTGAGCAATGCCGGCGAGAATGCAATAATAAATGACGGCTTTTCAATCATTTAAAAATTAAACGGCTTTACTAACCATCTGGAGTTTTGCCGCTGTTTATCATTACCGTGTATTTCGGACTATAAGTCACAGTTTTTTTCATAGTTTGGCCGGGGGTGCGACTTATACTCAGGAGTGACTTATGTGTGAAATTATTAACACATTACCGTAAAATATCAAATAATATTATTTAGCTCATTCACGTAAGAGACTAGACGTATAAGATTTCATGGGATTTAGCGATTAGGAGTTACAGATTGGTAAACCTATAGCATTTTCTATATTTTATAGTTATTTGAATTACTTTTACCATAATATGTGTACGTCAACATACCAGGTCCCTTCTCAGTTTTTTATTCATGCGTCATATAATGTGCACTTATTTAGCCTGTTGTTCACTATTCTTTATTTATTTTAAATTGCCTTTCAAATGTCTATTCTTGGTGTTGGGTTTTATCAAATAAATTTCCCCCAAAAATGTGACTTATACTCCTGTGCGACTTATATATGTTTTTTTCCTTCTTTATTACGCATTTTCGGCAGGTGCGACTTATACTCCGGAGCAACTTATACTCCGAAAAATACGTTATATAGTTTACCGTTACATCCCTTGTCCATTAACAAGTAAAAAGTCACAGTGGCTTGCTATTAAACGGAATTTCGCAATTTTTCTAGAAAAAGTGATAACTTTTTTCTGATGTTCTTATAAAGCCGCCAACACAATGTGCAGGTTGCTGTACAGCGTTGTTGCCAGTAGCTTTAACTGGGGTTGCGGGATTTCCGGGGCAAGGATGAGGAAGTGACGTGTTGTTATTGGGTGAGTTTGTGGGAGTGTTGCCGGGAATGGAGAGAGAGACGCACATTGAGCTTGTTGTACATGAGTGTGGCTTATCTTCAAATAAATGAAGACAAACCTGGGAATTTGTGAGAGCCTCCATTCTTGGAACATTACAGTTGTGATGGTCAGATGAAGCCTCATGAGCTACTTAAGCCAATTGGTGTGAGACTTTCTGAAGCTTCAATACATGCCTTGGCACAAGACACCACCTGCTGGTCAATTGTATGATTACAAACAGCTGTATCTTCACCACATATTGTGTCATGCACTGAATTGTTGCGTCTGTTATAGTTATTGGACAATGACAATGAATCACAATAAATGTTTGACCGAATGGTTTTCTGTATACTAAAATATGTTTTATGTGTTTCCCTTGAGAAAAAGGCATGAAGAGGAAGATGACTATGTAACGTAACTTGGACAATTGTGTACAGTAGGAGGATATTTAGTTAATTTTTATTTTTGGTTTTCGGCGGGGGGGTTTTCTTGACAAAACCTCTCTATCATCCAGCTATTGATTTCTATTGGCTGGTTAAAAAAAAAAAAAATACAAAAAATGTTACTTTATTAAACGTAATGTTTACAGCGATAAACCCATTCGCCAACTGACGTTGAGAATTGAACCCATGTCATGTGGCGTAAAAGGTTTATGCCTAAACATTTGTACTACCAAAAGTTGACTGAAATGATCAAAATAAGTTGATTAAAGTCGTCATACTTGGATTTTATTGGCATTTTGAAAACAAATTGTATTTTCTGTCTGGATTCCAAAATGACCACAACTCTTAAAAGCCCATATTTTCAATGGAGCTTCGACGGTTTGTAAGTTGTCAAGTCTCCCAACAAAATATGAACCGCGTCTTGAAAAGGTCACGTGGTACAGGAGAGCCGCGAGACTTCACACGTCATTATACCTGGCTCCTCCCCTACATAAAACAAGCCTTGATGCGCGCTTCACAGAAAAGCCCCCTTCATTTCTCGACACGCTTCAAAGTCTCTGCACATTTCTTCACATCACTACATTACAGTATGTTTGGGTCTGTTTTAGTTGCTTCTGTTGACATTCAAGAACGCTCAGAAGTAAAATATTGTGTGACGAAGAATCATAAATTTTAGCGGCTTT